>NW_027665527.1:0-89977 GCF_963924005.1 Protomyctophum bolini
TCACAGTAAAAAGGCCTGGTTCACTTTTGCTTAGCTTAGTCTGTAACTTGAAAACTATGTACCGTATGGCCCTATAAACTGTGTTGGGATGAAAGCTAGCCACTTTGAGCAATGTGGGAAGTGCTGGGGCAGTTTGGGACAACAGGGCCAAAATGTCACTTTCACAGTCCCAAAGTGCCATTTTCACAGTAAAAAAAAAGGCCTGGTTCACTTTTGCTTAGCTTAGTCTGTAACTTGAAAACTATGTACCGTATGGCCCTATAAACTGTGTTGGGATGAAAGCTAGCCACTTTGTGCAGTGTGGAAGTGCTGGGGCAGTTTGGACAACAGGGCCAAAATGTCACTTTTCACAGTCCCAAAGTGCCATTTTCACAGTAAAAAGGCCTGGTTCACTTTTGCTTAGCTTAGTCTGTAACTTGAAAACTATGTACCGTATGGCCCTATAAACTGTGTTGGGATGAAAGCTAGCCACTTTGAGCATGTGGCAAGAGCTGGGGCAGTTTGGGACAACAGGAACGAACAGGCCAAAATGTCACTTTCACAGTCCCAAAGTGCCATTTTCACAGTAAAAAGGCCTGGTTCACTTTTGCTTAGCTTAGTCTGTAACTTGAAAACTATGTACCGTATGGCCCTATAAACTGTGTTGGGATGAAAGCTAGCCACTTTGAGCAATGTGGAAGTGCTGGGGCAGTTTGGGACAACAGGGCCAAAATGTCACTTTCACAGTCCCAAAGTGCCATTTTCACAGTAAAAAGGCCTGGTTCACTTTTGCTTAGCTTAGTCTGTAACTTGAAAACTATGTACGTATGGCCCTATAAACTGTGTTGGGATGAAAGCTAGCCACTTTGAGCAATGTGGGAAGTGCTGGGGCAGTTTGGGACAACAGGGCCAAAATGTCACTTTCACAGTCCCAAAGTGCCATTTTCACAGTAAAAGGCCTGGTTCACTTTTGCTTAGCTTAGTCTGTAACTTGAAAAACTATGTACCGTATGGCCCTATAAACTGTGTTGGGATGAAAGCTAGCCACTTTGAGCAATGTGGGAAGTGCTGGGGCAGTTTGGGACAACAGGGCCAAAATGTCACTTTCACAGTCCCAAAGTGCCGTTTTCACAGTAAAAATAAAAAGATTCATTTTGCTTAGCTTAGTCTGTAACTTGAAAACTATGTACCGTATGGCCCTATAAACTGTGTTGGGATGAAAGCTAGCCACTTTGAGCATTGTGGCAAGAGCTGGGGCAGTTTGGGACAACAGGGAACGAACGGGGCCAAAATGTCACTTCACAGTCCCAAAGTGCCATTTTCACAGTAAAAAGGCCTGGTTCACTTTTGCTTAGCTTAGTCTGTAACTTGAAAACTATGTACCGTATGGCCCTATAAACTGTGTTGGGATGAAAGCTAGCCACTTTGAGCAATGTGGGAAGTGCTGGGGCAGTTTGGGACAACAGGGCCAAAATGTCACTTTCACAGTCCCAAAGTGCCATTTTCACAGTAAAAAGGCCTGGTTCACTTTTGCTTAGCTTAGTCTGTAACTTGAAAACTATGTACCGTATGGCCCTATAAACTGTGTTGGGATGAAAGCTAGCCACTTTGAGCAATGTGGGAAGTGCTGGGGCAGTTTGGGACAACAGGGCCAAAATGTCACTTTCACAGTCCCAAAGTGCCATTTTCACAGTAAAAAGGCCTGGTTCACTTTTGCTTAGCTTAGTCTGTAACTTGAAAACTATGTACCGTATGGCCCTATAAACTGTGTTGGGATGAAAGCTAGCCACTTTGAGCAATGTGGGAAGTGCTGGGGCAGTTTGGGACAACAGGGCCAAAATGTCACTTTCACAGTCCCAAAGTGCCGTTTTCACAGTAAAAAAGCAAGATTCACTTTTGCTTAGCTTAGTCTGTAACTTGAAAACTATGTACCGTATGGCCCTATAAACTGTGTTGGGATGAAAGCTAGCCACTTTGAGCAATGTGGGAAGTGCTGGGGCAGTTTGGGACAACAGGGCCAAAATGTCACTTTCACAGTCCCAAAGTGCCATTTTCACAGTAAAAAGGCCTGGTTCACTTTTGCTTAGCTTAGTCTGTAACTTGAAAACTATGTACCGTATGGCCCTATAAACTGTGTTGGGATGAAAGCTAGCCACTTTGAGCAATGTGGGAAGTGCTGGGGCAGTTTTGGGACAACAGGGCCAAAATGTCACTTTCACAGTCCCAAAGTGCCATTTTCACAGTAAAAAGGCCTGGTTCACTTTTGCTTAGCTTAGTCTGTAACTTGAAAACTATGTACCGTATGGCCCTATAAACTGTGTTGGGATGAAAGCTAGCCACTTTGAGCAATGTGGGAAGTGCTGGGGCAGTTTGGGACAACAGGGCCAAAATGTCACTTTCACAGTCCCAAAGTGCCATTTTCACAGTAAAAAAAACAGATTCACTTTTGCTTAGCTTAGTCTGTAACTTGAAAACTATGTACCGTATGGCCCTATAAACTGTGTTGGGATGAAAGCTAGCCACTTTGAGCAATGTGGGAAGTGCTGGGGCAGTTTGGGACAACAGGGCCAAAATGTCACTTTCACAGTCCCAAAGTGCCATTTTCACAGTAAAAAGGCCTGGTTCACTTTTGCTTAGCTTAGTCTGTAACTTGAAAACTATGTACCGTATGGCCCTATAAACTGTGTTGGGATGAAAGCTAGCCACTTTGAGCAATGTGGGAAGTGCTGGGGCAGTTTGGGACAACAGGGCCAAAATGTCACTTTACAGTCCCAAAGTGCCATTTTCACAGTAAAAAAAAACAGATTCATTTTGCTTAGCTTAGTCTGTAACTTGAAAACTATGTACCGTATGGCCCTATAAACTGTGTTGGGATGAAAGCTAGCCACTTTGAGCAATGTGGGAAGTGCTGGGGCAGTTTGGGACAACAGGGCCAAAATGTCACTTTCACAGTCCCAAAGTGCCGTTTTCACAGTAAAAAAAAAAGATTCATTTTGCTTAGCTTAGTCTGTAACTTGAAAACTATGTACCGTATGGCCCTATAAACTGTGTTGGGATGAAAGCTAGCCACTTTGAGCAATGTGGGAAGTGCTGGGGCAGTTTGGGACAACAGGGCCAAAATGTCACTTTCACAGTCCCAAAGTGCCATTTTCACAGTAAAAAGGCCTGGTTCACTTTTGCTTAGCTTAGTCTGTAACTTGAAAACTATGTACCGTATGGCCCTATAAACTGTGTTGGGATGAAAGCTAGCCACTTTGAGCAATGTGGGAAGTGCTGGGGCAGTTTGGGACAACAGGGCCAAAATGTCACTTTCACAGTCCCAAAGTGCCATTTTCACAGTAAAAAGGCCTGGTTCACTTTTGCTTAGCTTAGTCTGTAACTTGAAAACTATGTACCGTATGGCCCTATAAACTGTGTTGGGATGAAAGCTAGCCACTTTGAGCATTGTGGGCAAGAGCTGGGGCAGTTTGGGACAACAGGGACGAACAGGGCCAAAATGTCACTTTCACAGTCCCAAAGTGCCATTTTCACAGTAAAAAGGCCTGGTTCACTTTTGCTTAGCTTAGTCTGTAACTTGAAAACTATGTACCGTATGGCCCTATAAACTGTGTTGGGATGAAAGCTAGCCACTTTGAGCAATGTGGGAAGTGCTGGGGCAGTTTGGGACAACAGGGCCAAAATGTCACTTTCACAGTCCCAAAGTGCCATTTTCACAGTAAAAAGGCCTGGTTCACTTTTGCTTAGCTTAGTCTGTAACTTGAAAACTATGTACCGTATGGCCCTATAAACTGTGTTGGGATGAAAGCTAGCCACTTTGAGCAATGTGGGAAGTGCTGGGGCAGTTTGGGACAACAGGGCCAAAATGTCACTTTCACAGTCCCAAAGTGCCATTTTCACAGTAAAAAGGCCTGGTTCACTTTTGCTTAGCTTAGTCTGTAACTTGAAAACTATGTACCGTATGGCCCTATAAACTGTGTTGGGATGAAAGCTAGCCACTTTGAGCAATGTGGGAAGTGCTGGGGCAGTTTGGGACAACAGGGCCAAAATGTCACTTTCACAGTCCCAAAGTGCCATTTTCACAGTAAAAAGGCCTGGTTCACTTTTGCTTAGCTTAGTCTGTAACTTGAAAACTATGTACCGTATGGCCCTATAAACTGTGTTGGGATGAAAGCTAGCCACTTTGAGCAATGTGGGAAGTGCTGGGGCAGTTTGGGACAACAGGGCCAAAATGTCACTTTCACAGTCCCAAAGTGCCATTTTCACAGTAAAAAGGCCTGGTTCACTTTTGCTTAGCTTAGTCTGTAACTTGAAAACTATGTACCGTATGGCCCTATAAACTGTGTTGGGATGAAAGCTAGCCACTTTGAGCATTGTGGCAAGAGCTGGGGCAGTTTGGGACAACAGGAACGAACAGGGCCAAAATGTCACTTTCACAGTCCCAAAGTGCCATTTTCACAGTAAAAAGGCCTGGTTCACTTTTGCTTAGCTTAGTCTGTAACTTGAAAACTATGTACCGTATGGCCCTATAAACTGTGTTGGGATGAAAGCTAGCCACTTTGAGCAATGTGGGAAGTGCTGGGGCAGTTTGGGACAACAGGGCCAAAATGTCACTTTCACAGTCCCAAAGTGCCATTTTCACAGTAAAAAGGCCTGGTTCACTTTTGCTTAGCTTAGTCTGTAACTTGAAAACTATGTACCGTATGGCCCTATAAACTGTGTTGGGATGAAAGCTAGCCACTTTGAGCAATGTGGGAAGTGCTGGGGCAGTTTGGGACAACAGGGCCAAAATGTCACTTTCACAGTCCCAAAGTGCCATTTTCACAGTAAAAAGGCCTGGTTCACTTTTGCTTAGCTTAGTCTGTAACTTGAAAACTATGTACCGTATGGCCCTATAAACTGTGTTGGGATGAAAGCTAGCCACTTTGAGCAATGTGGGAAGTGCTGGGGCAGTTTGGGACAACAGGGCCAAAATGTCACTTTCACAGTCCCAAAGTGCCGTTTTCACAGTAAAAAAAAAAGATTCATTTTGCTTAGCTTAGTCTGTAACTTGAAAACTATGTACCGTATGGCCCTATAAACTGTGTTGGGATGAAAGCTAGCCACTTTGAGCAATGTGGGAAGTGCTGGGGCAGTTTGGGACAACAGGGCCAAAATGTCACTTTCACAGTCCCAAAGTGCCATTTTCACAGTAAAAAGGCCTGGTTCACTTTTGCTTAGCTTAGTCTGTAACTTGAAAACTATGTACCGTATGGCCCTATAAACTGTGTTGGGATGAAAGCTAGCCACTTTGAGCAATGTGGGAAGTGCTGGGGCAGTTTGGGACAACAGGGCCAAAATGTCACTTTCACAGTCCCAAAGTGCCATTTTCACAGTAAAAAGGCCTGGTTCACTTTTGCTTAGCTTAGTCTGTAACTTGAAAACTATGTACCGTATGGCCCTATAAACTGTGTTGGGATGAAAGCTAGCCACTTTGAGCAGTGTGGGAAGTGCTGGGGCAGTTTGGGACAACAGGGCCAAAATGTCACTTTCACAGTCCCAAAGTGCCATTTTCACAGTAAAAAGGCCTGGTTCACTTTTGCTTAGCTTAGTCTGTAACTTGAAAACTATGTACCGTATGGCCCTATAAACTGTGTTGGGATGAAAGCTAGCCACTTTGAGCATTGTGGCAAGAGCTGGGGCAGTTTGGGACAACAGGAACGAACAGGGCCAAAATGTCACTTTCACAGTCCCAAAGTGCCATTTTCACAGTAAAAAGGCCTGGTTCACTTTTGCTTAGCTTAGTCTGTAACTTGAAAACTATGTACCGTATGGCCCTATAAACTGTGTTGGGATGAAAGCTAGCCACTTTGAGCAATGTGGGAAGTGCTGGGGCAGTTTGGGACAACAGGGCCAAAATGTCACTTTCACAGTCCCAAAGTGCCATTTTCACAGTAAAAAGGCCTGGTTCACTTTTGCTTAGCTTAGTCTGTAACTTGAAAACTATGTACCGTATGGCCCTATAAACTGTGTTGGGATGAAAGCTAGCCACTTTGAGCAATGTGGGAAGTGCTGGGGCAGTTTGGGACAACAGGGCCAAAATGTCACTTTCACAGTCCCAAAGTGCCATTTTCACAGTAAAAAGGCCTGGTTCACTTTTGCTTAGCTTAGTCTGTAACTTGAAAACTATGTACCGTATGGCCCTATAAACTGTGTTGGGATGAAAGCTAGCCACTTTGAGCAATGTGGGAAGTGCTGGGGCAGTTTGGGACAACAGGGCCAAAATGTCACTTTCACAGTCCCAAAGTGCCATTTTCACAGTAAAAAGGCCTGGTTCACTTTTGCTTAGCTTAGTCTGTAACTTGAAAACTATGTACCGTATGGCCCTATAAACTGTGTTGGGATGAAAGCTAGCCACTTTGAGCATTGTGGCAAGAGCTGGGGCAGTTTGGGACAACAGGGAACGAACAGGGCCAAAATGTCACTTTCACAGTCCCAAAGTGCCATTTTCACAGTAAAAAGGCCTGGTTCACTTTTGCTTAGCTTAGTCTGTAACTTGAAAACTATGTACCGTATGGCCCTATAAACTGTGTTGGGATGAAAGCTAGCCACTTTGAGCAATGTGGGAAGTGCTGGGGCAGTTTGGACAACAGGGCCAAAATGTCACTTTCACAGTCCCAAAGTGCAATTTTCACAGTAAAAAGGCCTGGTTCACTTTTGCTTAGCTTAGTCTGTAACTTGAAAACTATGTACCGTATGGCCCTATAAACTGTGTTGGGATGAAAGCTAGCCACTTTGAGCAATGTGGGAAGTGCTGGGGCAGTTTGGGACAACAGGGCCAAAATGTCACTTTCACAGTCCCAAAGTGCCGTTTTCACAGTAAAAAAAAAAGATTCACTTTTGCTTAGCTTAGTCTGTAACTTGAAAACTATGTACCGTATGGCCCTATAAACTGTGTTGGGATGAAAGCTAGCCACTTTGAGCAATGTGGGAAGTGCTGGGGCAGTTTGGGACAACAGGGCCAAAATGTCACTTTCACAGTCCCAAAGTGCCATTTTCACAGTAAAAAGGCCTGGTTCACTTTTGCTTAGCTTAGTCTGTAACTTGAAAACTATGTACCGTATGGCCCTATAAACTGTGTTGGGATGAAAGCTAGCCACTTTGAGCAATGTGGGAAGTGCTGGGGCAGTTTGGGACAACAGGGCCAAAATGTCACTTTCACAGTCCCAAAGTGCCATTTTCACAGTAAAAAGGCCTGGTTCACTTTTGCTTAGC
Source organism: Protomyctophum bolini (assembly GCF_963924005.1). NCBI lineage: Eukaryota > Metazoa > Chordata > Actinopteri > Myctophiformes > Myctophidae > Protomyctophum > Protomyctophum bolini. The sequence continues at coordinate 7,231 of NW_027665527.1, forward strand.
TTAGTCTGTAACTTGAAAACTATGTACCGTATGGCCCTATAAACTGTGTTGGGATGAAAGCTAGCCACTTTGAGCAGTGTGGGAAGTGCTGGGGCAGTTTGGGACAACAGGGCCAAAATGTCACTTTCACAGTCCCAAAGTGCCATTTTCACAGTAAAAAGGCCTGGTTCACTTTTGCTTAGCTTAGTCTGTAACTTGAAAACTATGTACCGTATGGCCCTATAAACTGTGTTGGGATGAAAGCTAGCCACTTTGAGCATTGTGGCAAGAGCTGGGGCAGTTTGGGACAACAGGGAACGAACAGGGCCAAAATGTCACTTTCACAGTCCCAAAGTGCCATTTTCACAGTAAAAAGGCCTGGTTCACTTTTGCTTAGCTTAGTCTGTAACTTGAAAACTATGTACCGTATGGCCCTATAAACTGTGTTGGGATGAAAGCTAGCCACTTTGAGCAATGTGGGAAGTGCTGGGGCAGTTTGGGACAACAGGGCCAAAATGTCACTTTCACAGTCCCAAAGTGCCATTTTCACAGTAAAAAGGCCTGGTTCACTTTTGCTTAGCTTAGTCTGTAACTTGAAAACTATGTACCGTATGGCCCTATAAACTGTGTTGGGATGAAAGCTAGCCACTTTGAGCAATGTGGGAAGTGCTGGGGCAGTTTGGGACAACAGGGCCAAAATGTCACTTTCACAGTCCCAAAGTGCCATTTTCACAGTAAAAAGGCCTGGTTCACTTTTGCTTAGCTTAGTCTGTAACTTGAAAACTATGTACCGTATGGCCCTATAAACTGTGTTGGGATGAAAGCTAGCCACTTTGAGCAATGTGGGAAGTGCTGGGGCAGTTTGGGACAACAGGGCCAAAATGTCACTTTCACAGTCCCAAAGTGCCATTTTCACAGTAAAAAGGCCTGGTTCACTTTTGCTTAGCTTAGTCTGTAACTTGAAAACTATGTACCGTATGGCCCTATAAACTGTGTTGGGATGAAAGCTAGCCACTTTGAGCAATGTGGGAAGTGCTGGGGCAGTTTGGGACAACAGGGCCAAAATGTCACTTTCACAGTCCCAAAGTGCCGTTTTCACAGTAAAAAAAAAAAGATTCATTTTGCTTAGCTTAGTCTGTAACTTGAAAACTATGTACCGTATGGCCCTATAAACTGTGTTGGGATGAAAGCTAGCCACTTTGAGCAATGTGGGAAGTGCTGGGGCAGTTTGGGACAACAGGGCCAAAATGTCACTTTCACAGTCCCAAAGTGCCATTTTCACAGTAAAAAGGCCTGGTTCACTTTTGCTTAGCTTAGTCTGTAACTTGAAAACTATGTACCGTATGGCCCTATAAGCTGTGTTGGGATGAAAGCTAGCCACTTTGAGCAATGTGGGAAGTGCTGGGGCAGTTTGGGACAACAGGGCCAAAATGTCACTTTCACAGTCCCAAAGTGCCATTTTCACAGTAAAAAGGCCTGGTTCACTTTTGCTTAGCTTAGTCTGTAACTTGAAAACTATGTACCGTATGGCCCTATAAACTGTGTTGGGATGAAAGCTAGCCACTTTGAGCAGTGTGGGAAGTGCTGGGGCAGTTTGGGACAACAGGGCCAAAATGTCACTTTCACAGTCCCAAAGTGCCATTTTCACAGTAAAAAGGCCTGGTTCACTTTTGCTTAGCTTAGTCTGTAACTTCAAAACTATGTACCGTATGGCCCTATAAACTGTGTTGGGATGAAAGCTAGCCACTTTGAGTAATGTGGGAAGTGCTGGGGCAGTTTGGGACAACAGGGCCAAAATGTCACTTTCACAGTCCCAAAGTGCCATTTTCACAGTAAAAAGGCCTGGTTCACTTTTGCTTAGCTTAGTCTGTAACTTGAAAACTATGTACCGTATGGCCCTATAAACTGTGTTGGGATGAAAGCTAGCCACTTTGAGCAATGTGGGAAGTGCTGGGGCAGTTTGGGACAACAGGGCCAAAATGTCACTTTCACAGTCCCAAAGTGCCATTTTCACAGTAAAAAAAAACAGATTCATTTTGCTTAGCTTAGTCTGTAACTTGAAAACTATGTACCGTATGGCCCTATAAACTGTGTTGGGATGAAAGCTAGCCACTTTGAGCAATGTGGGAAGTGCTGGGGCAGTTTGGGACAACAGGGCCAAAATGTCACTTTCACAGTCCCAAAGTGCCATTTTCACAGTAAAAAGGCCTGGTTCACTTTTGCTTAGCTTAGTCTGTAACTTCAAAACTATGTACCGTATGGCCCTATAAACTGTGTTGGGATGAAAGCTAGCCACTTTGAGCAATGTGGGAAGTGCTGGGGCAGTTTGGGACAACAGGGCCAAAATGTCACTTTCACAGTCCCAAAGTGCCATTTTCACAGTAAAAAGGCCTGGTTCACTTTTGCTTAGCTTAGTCTGTAACTTGAAAACTATGTACCGTATGGCCCTATAAACTGTGTTGGGATGAAAGCTAGCCACTTTGAGCAATGTGGGAAGTGCTGGGGCAGTTTGGGACAACAGGGCCAAAATGTCACTTTCACAGTCCCAAAGTGCCATTTTCACAGTAAAAAGGCCTGGTTCACTTTTGCTTAGCTTAGTCTGTAACTTGAAAACTATGTACCGTATGGCCCTATAAACTGTGTTGGGATGAAAGCTAGCCACTTTGAGCAGTGTGGGAAGTGCTGGGGCAGTTTGGGACAACAGGGCCAAAATGTCACTTTCACAGTCCCAAAGTGCCATTTTCACAGTAAAAAGGCCTGGTTCACTTTTGCTTAGCTTAGTCTGTAACTTGAAAACTATGTACCGTATGGCCCTATAAACTGTGTTGGGATGAAAGCTAGCCACTTTGAGCATTGTGGCAAGAGCTGGGGCAGTTTGGGACAACAGGGAACGAACAGGGCCAAAATGTCACTTTCACAGTCCCAAAGTGCCATTTTCACAGTAAAAAGGCCTGGTTCACTTTTGCTTAGCTTAGTCTGTAACTTGAAAACTATGTACCGTATGGCCCTATAAACTGTGTTGGGATGAAAGCTAGCCACTTTGAGCAATGTGGGAAGTGCTGGGGCAGTTTGGGACAACAGGGCCAAAATGTCACTTTCACAGTCCCAAAGTGCCATTTTCACAGTAAAAAAAAAAAGATTCATTTTGCTTAGCTTAGTCTGTAACTTGAAAACTATGTACCGTATGGCCCTATAAACTGTGTTGGGATGAAAGCTAGCCACTTTGAGCAATGTGGGAAGTGCTGGGGCAGTTTGGGACAACAGGGCCAAAATGTCACTTTCACAGTCCCAAAGTGCCATTTTCACAGTAAAAAGGCCTGGTTCACTTTTGCTTAGCTTAGTCTGTAACTTGAAAACTATGTACCGTATGGCCCTATAAACTGTGTTGGGATGAAAGCTAGCCACTTTGAGCAATGTGGGAAGTGCTGGGGCAGTTTGGGACAACAGGGCCAAAATGTCACTTTCACAGTCCCAAAGTGCCATTTTCACAGTAAAAAAAAAACAGATTCATTTTGCTTAGCTTAGTCTGTAACTTGAAAACTATGTACCGTATGGCCCTATAAACTGTGTTGGGATGAAAGCTAGCCACTTTGAGCAATGTGGGAAGTGCTGGGGCAGTTTGGGACAACAGGGCCAAAATGTCACTTTCACAGTCCCAAAGTGCCATTTTCACAGTAAAAAGGCCTGGTTCACTTTTGCTTAGCTTAGTCTGTAACTTGAAAACTATGTACCGTATGGCCCTATAAACTGTGTTGGGATGAAAGCTAGCCACTTTGAGCAATGTGGGAAGTGCTGGGGCAGTTTGGGACAACAGGGCCAAAATGTCACTTTCACAGTCCCAAAGTGCCATTTTCACAGTAAAAAAAAACAGATTCATTTTGCTTAGCTTAGTCTGTAACTTGAAAACTATGTACCGTATGGCCCTATAAACTGTGTTGGGATGAAAGCTAGCCACTTTGAGCAATGTGGGAAGTGCTGGGGCAGTTTGGGACAACAGGGCCAAAATGTCACTTTCACAGTCCCAAAGTGCCGTTTTCACAGTAAAAAAAAAAAGATTCATTTTGCTTAGCTTTGTCTGTAACTTGAAAACTATGTACCGTATGGCCCTATAAACTGTGTTGGGATGAAAGCTAGCCACTTTGAGCAATGTGGGAAGTGCTGGGGCAGTTTGGGACAACAGGGCCAAAATGTCACTTTCACAGTCCCAAAGTGCCATTTTCACAGTAAAAAGTCCTGGTTCACTTTTGCTTAGCTTAGTCTGTAACTTGAAAACTATGTACCGTATGGCCCTATAAACTGTGTTGGGATGAAAGCTAGCCACTTTGAGCAATGTGGGAAGTGCTGGGGCAGTTTGGGACAACAGGGCCAAAATGTCACTTTCACAGTCCCAAAGTGCCATTTTCACAGTAAAAAGGCCTGGTTCACTTTTGCTTAGCTTAGTCTGTAACTTGAAAACTATGTACCGTATGGCCCTATAAACTGTGTTGGGATGAAAGCTAGCCACTTTGAGCATTGTGGCAAGAGCTGGGGCAGTTTGGGACAACAGGGAACGAACAGGGCCAAAATGTCACTTTCACAGTCCCAAAGTGCCATTTTCACAGTAAAAAGGCCTGGTTCACTTTTGCTTAGCTTAGTCTGTAACTTGAAAACTATGTACCGTATGGCCCTATAAACTGTGTTGGGATGAAAGCTAGCCACTTTGAGCAATGTGGGAAGTGCTGGGGCAGTTTGGGACAACAGGGCCAAAATGTCACTTTCACAGTCCCAAAGTGCCATTTTCACAGTAAAAAGGCCTGGTTCACTTTTGCTTAGCTTAGTCTGTAACTTGAAAACTATGTACCGTATGGCCCTATAAACTGTGTTGGGATGAAAGCTAGCCACTTTGAGCAATGTGGGAAGTGCTGGGGCAGTTTGGGACAACAGGGCCAAAATGTCACTTTCACAGTCCCAAAGTGCCGTTTTCACAGTAAAAAAAAAAAGATTCATTTTGCTTAGCTTAGTCTGTAACTTGAAAACTATGTACCGTATGGCCCTATAAACTGTGTTGGGATGAAAGCTAGCCACTTTGAGCATTGTGGCAAGAGCTGGGGCAGTTTGGGACAACAGGGAACGAACAGGGCCAAAATGTCACTTTCACAGTCCCAAAGTGCCATTTTCACAGTAAAAAGGCCTGGTTCACTTTTGCTTAGCTTAGTCTGTAACTTGAAAACTATGTACCGTATGGCCCTATAAACTGTGTTGGGATGAAAGCTAGCCACTTTGAGCAATGTGGGAAGTGCTGGGGCAGTTTGGGACAACAGGGCCAAAATGTCACTTTCACAGTCCCAAAGTGCCATTTTCACAGTAAAAAAAAAAAGATTCATTTTGCTTAGCTTAGTCTGTAACTTGAAAACTATGTACCGTATGGCCCTATAAACTGTGTTGGGATGAAAGCTAGCCACTTTGAGCAATGTGGGAAGTGCTGGGGCAGTTTGGGACAACAGGGCCAAAATGTCACTTTCACAGTCCCAAAGTGCCATTTTCACAGTAAAAAGGCCTGGTTCACTTTTGCTTAGCTTAGTCTGTAACTTGAAAACTATGTACCGTATGGCCCTATAAACTGTGTTGGGATGAAAGCTAGCCACTTTGAGCAATGTGGGAAGTGCTGGGGCAGTTTGGGACAACAGGGCCAAAATGTCACTTTCACAGTCCCAAAGTGCCATTTTCACAGTAAAAAGGCCTGGTTCACTTTTGCTTAGCTTAGTCTGTAACTTGAAAACTATGTACCGTATGGCCCTATAAACTGTGTTGGGATGAAAGCTAGCCACTTTGAGCAATGTGGGAAGTGCTGGGGCAGTTTGGGACAACAGGGCCAAAATGTCACTTTCACAGTCCCAAAGTGCCGTTTTCACAGTAAAAAAAAAAAGATTCATTTTGCTTAGCTTAGTCTGTAACTTGAAAACTATGTACCGTATGGCCCTATAAACTGTGTTGGGATGAAAGCTAGCCACTTTGAGCAATGTGGGAAGTGCTGGGGCAGTTTGGGACAACAGGGCCAAAATGTCACTTTCACAGTCCCAAAGTGCCATTTTCACAGTAAAAAGGCCTGGTTCACTTTTGCTTAGCTTAGTCTGTAACTTGAAAACTATGTACCGTATGGCCCTATAAGCTGTGTTGGGATGAAAGCTAGCCACTTTGAGCAATGTGGGAAGTGCTGGGGCAGTTTGGGACAACAGGGCCAAAATGTCACTTTCACAGTCCCAAAGTGCCATTTTCACAGTAAAAAGGCCTGGTTCACTTTTGCTTAGCTTAGTCTGTAACTTGAAAACTATGTACCGTATGGCCCTATAAACTGTGTTGGGATGAAAGCTAGCCACTTTGAGCAGTGTGGGAAGTGCTGGGGCAGTTTGGGACAACAGGGCCAAAATGTCACTTTCACAGTCCCAAAGTGCCATTTTCACAGTAAAAAGGCCTGGTTCACTTTTGCTTAGCTTAGTCTGTAACTTGAAAACTATGTACCGTATGGCCCTATAAACTGTGTTGGGATGAAAGCTAGCCACTTTGAGCATTGTGGCAAGAGCTGGGGCAGTTTGGGACAACAGGGAACGAACAGGGCCAAAATGTCACTTTCACAGTCCCAAAGTGCCATTTTCACAGTAAAAAGGCCTGGTTCACTTTTGCTTAGCTTAGTCTGTAACTTGAAAACTATGTACCGTATGGCCCTATAAACTGTGTTGGGATGAAAGCTAGCCACTTTGAGCAATGTGGGAAGTGCTGGGGCAGTTTGGGACAACAGGGCCAAAATGTCACTTTCACAGTCCCAAAGTGCCATTTTCACAGTAAAAAGGCCTGGTTCACTTTTGCTTAGCTTAGTCTGTAACTTCAAAACTATGTACCGTATGGCCCTATAAACTGTGTTGGGATGAAAGCTAGCCACTTTGAGCAATGTGGGAAGTGCTGGGGCAGTTTGGGACAACAGGGCCAAAATGTCACTTTCACAGTCCCAAAGTGCCATTTTCACAGTAAAAAGGCCTGGTTCACTTTTGCTTAGCTTAGTCTGTAACTTGAAAACTATGTACCGTATGGCCCTATAAACTGTGTTGGGATGAAAGCTAGCCACTTTGAGCAATGTGGGAAGTGCTGGGGCAGTTTGGGACAACAGGGCCAAAATGTCACTTTCACAGTCCCAAAGTGCCGTTTTCACAGTAAAAAAAAAAAGATTCATTTTGCTTAGCTTAGTCTGTAACTTGAAAACTATGTACCGTATGGCCCTATAAACTGTGTTGGGATGAAAGCTAGCCACTTTGAGCATTGTGGCAAGAGCTGGGGCAGTTTGGGACAACAGGGAACGAACAGGGCCAAAATGTCACTTTCACAGTCCCAAAGTGCCATTTTCACAGTAAAAAGGCCTGGTTCACTTTTGCTTAGCTTAGTCTGTAACTTGAAAACTATGTACCGTATGGCCCTATAAACTGTGTTGGGATGAAAGCTAGCCACTTTGAGCAATGTGGGAAGTGCTGGGGCAGTTTGGGACAACAGGGCCAAAATGTCACTTTCACAGTCCCAAAGTGCCATTTTCACAGTAAAAAAAAAAAGATTCATTTTGCTTAGCTTAGTCTGTAACTTGAAAACTATGTACCGTATGGCCCTATAAACTGTGTTGGGATGAAAGCTAGCCACTTTGAGCAATGTGGGAAGTGCTGGGGCAGTTTGGGACAACAGGGCCAAAATGTCACTTTCACAGTCCCAAAGTGCCATTTTCACAGTAAAAAGGCCTGGTTCACTTTTGCTTAGCTTAGTCTGTAACTTGAAAACTATGTACCGTATGGCCCTATAAACTGTGTTGGGATGAAAGCTAGCCACTTTGAGCAATGTGGGAAGTGCTGGGGCAGTTTGGGACAACAGGGCCAAAATGTCACTTTCACAGTCCCAAAGTGCCATTTTCACAGTAAAAAAAAAACAGATTCATTTTGCTTAGCTTAGTCTGTAACTTGAAAACTATGTACCGTATGGCCCTATAAACTGTGTTGGGATGAAAGCTAGCCACTTTGAGCAATGTGGGAAGTGCTGGGGCAGTTTGGGACAACAGGGCCAAAATGTCACTTTCACAGTCCCAAAGTGCCATTTTCACAGTAAAAAGGCCTGGTTCACTTTTGCTTAGCTTAGTCTGTAACTTGAAAACTATGTACCGTATGGCCCTATAAACTGTGTTGGGATGAAAGCTAGCCACTTTGAGCAATGTGGGAAGTGCTGGGGCAGTTTGGGACAACAGGGCCAAAATGTCACTTTCACAGTCCCAAAGTGCCATTTTCACAGTAAAAAAAAACAGATTCATTTTGCTTAGCTTAGTCTGTAACTTGAAAACTATGTACCGTATGGCCCTATAAACTGTGTTGGGATGAAAGCTAGCCACTTTGAGCAATGTGGGAAGTGCTGGGGCAGTTTGGGACAACAGGGCCAAAATGTCACTTTCACAGTCCCAAAGTGCCATTTTCACAGTAAAAAGGCCTGGTTCACTTTTGCTTAGCTTAGTCTGTAACTTGAAAACTATGTACCGTATGGCCCTATAAGCTGTGTTGGGATGAAAGCTAGCCACTTTGAGCAATGTGGGAAGTGCTGGGGCAGTTTGGGACAACAGGGCCAAAATGTCACTTTCACAGTCCCAAAGTGCCATTTTCACAGTAAAAAGGCCTGGTTCACTTTTGCTTAGCTTAGTCTGTAACTTGAAAACTATGTACCGTATGGCCCTATAAACTGTGTTGGGATGAAAGCTAGCCACTTTGAGCAGTGTGGGAAGTGCTGGGGCAGTTTGGGACAACAGGGCCAAAATGTCACTTTCACAGTCCCAAAGTGCCATTTTCACAGTAAAAAGGCCTGGTTCACTTTTGCTTAGCTTAGTCTGTAACTTGAAAACTATGTACCGTATGGCCCTATAAACTGTGTTGGGATGAAAGCTAGCCACTTTGAGCATTGTGGCAAGAGCTGGGGCAGTTTGGGACAACAGGGAACGAACAGGGCCAAAATGTCACTTTCACAGTCCCAAAGTGCCATTTTCACAGTAAAAAGGCCTGGTTCACTTTTGCTTAGCTTAGTCTGTAACTTGAAAACTATGTACCGTATGGCCCTATAAACTGTGTTGGGATGAAAGCTAGCCACTTTGAGCAATGTGGGAAGTGCTGGGGCAGTTTGGGACAACAGGGCCAAAATGTCACTTTCACAGTCCCAAAGTGCCATTTTCACAGTAAAAAGGCCTGGTTCACTTTTGCTTAGCTTAGTCTGTAACTTCAAAACTATGTACCGTATGGCCCTATAAACTGTGTTGGGATGAAAGCTAGCCACTTTGAGCAATGTGGGAAGTGCTGGGGCAGTTTGGGACAACAGGGCCAAAATGTCACTTTCACAGTCCCAAAGTGCCATTTTCACAGTAAAAAGGCCTGGTTCACTTTTGCTTAGCTTAGTCTGTAACTTGAAAACTATGTACCGTATGGCCCTATAAACTGTGTTGGGATGAAAGCTAGCCACTTTGAGCAATGTGGGAAGTGCTGGGGCAGTTTGGGACAACAGGGCCAAAATGTCACTTTCACAGTCCCAAAGTGCCGTTTTCACAGTAAAAAAAACAAGATTCATTTTGCTTAGCTTAGTCTGTAACTTGAAAACTATGTACCGTATGGCCCTATAAACTGTGTTGGGATGAAAGCTAGCCACTTTGAGCATTGTGGCAAGAGCTGGGGCAGTTTGGGACAACAGGGAACGAACAGGGCCAAAATGTCACTTTCACAGTCCCAAAGTGCCATTTTCACAGTAAAAAGGCCTGGTTCACTTTTGCTTAGCTTAGTCTGTAACTTGAAAACTATGTACCGTATGGCCCTATAAACTGTGTTGGGATGAAAGCTAGCCACTTTGAGCAATGTGGGAAGTGCTGGGGCAGTTTGGGACAACAGGGCCAAAATGTCACTTTCACAGTCCCAAAGTGCCATTTTCACAGTAAAAAAAAAAAGATTCATTTTGCTTAGCTTAGTCTGTAACTTGAAAACTATGTACCGTATGGCCCTATAAACTGTGTTGGGATGAAAGCTAGCCACTTTGAGCAATGTGGGAAGTGCTGGGGCAGTTTGGGACAACAGGGCCAAAATGTCACTTTCACAGTCCCAAAGTGCCATTTTCACAGTAAAAAGGCCTGGTTCACTTTTGCTTAGCTTAGTCTGTAACTTGAAAACTATGTACCGTATGGCCCTATAAACTGTGTTGGGATGAAAGCTAGCCACTTTGAGCAATGTGGGAAGTGCTGGGGCAGTTTGGGACAACAGGGCCAAAATGTCACTTTCACAGTCCCAAAGTGCCATTTTCACAGTAAAAAAAACCAGATTCATTTTGCTTAGCTTAGTCTGTAACTTGAAAACTATGTACCGTATGGCCCTATAAACTGTGTTGGGATGAAAGCTAGCCACTTTGAGCAATGTGGGAAGTGCTGGGGCAGTTTGGGACAACAGGGCCAAAATGTCACTTTCACAGTCCCAAAGTGCCATTTTCACAGTAAAAAGGCCTGGTTCACTTTTGCTTAGCTTAGTCTGTAACTTGAAAACTATGTACCGTATGGCCCTATAAACTGTGTTGGGATGAAAGCTAGCCACTTTGAGCAATGTGGGAAGTGCTGGGGCAGTTTGGGACAACAGGGCCAAAATGTCACTTTCACAGTCCCAAAGTGCCATTTTCACAGTAAAAAAAAACAGATTCATTTTGCTTAGCTTAGTCTGTAACTTGAAAACTATGTACCGTATGGCCCTATAAACTGTGTTGGGATGAAAGCTAGCCACTTTGAGCAATGTGGGAAGTGCTGGGGCAGTTTGGGACAACAGGGCCAAAATGTCACTTTCACAGTCCCAAAGTGCCGTTTTCACAGTAAAAAAAAAAGATTCATTTTGCTTAGCTTTGTCTGTAACTTGAAAACTATGTACCGTATGGCCCTATAAACTGTGTTGGGATGAAAGCTAGCCACTTTGAGCAATGTGGGAAGTGCTGGGGCAGTTTGGGACAACAGGGCCAAAATGTCACTTTCACAGTCCCAAAGTGCCATTTTCACAGTAAAAAGGCCTGGTTCACTTTTGCTTAGCTTAGTCTGTAACTTGAAAACTATGTACCGTATGGCCCTATAAACTGTGTTGGGATGAAAGCTAGCCACTTTGAGCAATGTGGGAAGTGCTGGGGCAGTTTGGGACAACAGGGCCAAAATGTCACTTTCACAGTCCCAAAGTGCCATTTTCACAGTAAAAAGGCCTGGTTCACTTTTGCTTAGCTTAGTCTGTAACTTGAAAACTATGTACCGTATGGCCCTATAAACTGTGTTGGGATGAAAGCTAGCCACTTTGAGCATTGTGGCAAGAGCTGGGGCAGTTTGGGACAACAGGGAACGAACAGGGCCAAAATGTCACTTTCACAGTCCCAAAGTGCCATTTTCACAGTAAAAAGGCCTGGTTCACTTTTGCTTAGCTTAGTCTGTAACTTGAAAACTATGTACCGTATGGCCCTATAAACTGTGTTGGGATGAAAGCTAGCCACTTTGAGCAATGTGGGAAGTGCTGGGGCAGTTTGGGACAACAGGGCCAAAATGTCACTTTCACAGTCCCAAAGTGCCATTTTCACAGTAAAAAGGCCTGGTTCACTTTTGCTTAGCTTAGTCTGTAACTTGAAAACTATGTACCGTATGGCCCTATAAACTGTGTTGGGATGAAAGCTAGCCACTTTGAGCAATGTGGGAAGTGCTGGGGCAGTTTGGGACAACAGGGCCAAAATGTCACTTTCACAGTCCCAAAGTGCCATTTTCACAGTAAAAAGGCCTGGTTCACTTTTGCTTAGCTTAGTCTGTAACTTGAAAACTATGTACCGTATGGCCCTATAAACTGTGTTGGGATGAAAGCTAGCCACTTTGAGCAATGTGGGAAGTGCTGGGGCAGTTTGGGACAACAGGGCCAAAATGTCACTTTCACAGTCCCAAAGTGCCATTTTCACAGTAAAAAGGCCTGGTTCACTTTTGCTTAGCTTAGTCTGTAACTTGAAAACTATGTACCGTATGGCCCTATAAACTGTGTTGGGATGAAAGCTAGCCACTTTGAGCAATGTGGGAAGTGCTGGGGCAGTTTGGGACAACAGGGCCAAAATGTCACTTTCACAGTCCCAAAGTGCCGTTTTCACAGTAAAAAAAAAAGATTCATTTTGCTTAGCTTAGTCTGTAACTTGAAAACTATGTACCGTATGGCCCTATAAACTGTGTTGGGATGAAAGCTAGCCACTTTGAGCAATGTGGGAAGTGCTGGGGCAGTTTGGGACAACAGGGCCAAAATGTCACTTTCACAGTCCCAAAGTGCCATTTTCACAGTAAAAAGGCCTGGTTCACTTTTGCTTAGCTTAGTCTGTAACTTGAAAACTATGTACCGTATGGCCCTATAAGCTGTGTTGGGATGAAAGCTAGCCACTTTGAGCAATGTGGGAAGTGCTGGGGCAGTTTGGGACAACAGGGCCAAAATGTCACTTTCACAGTCCCAAAGTGCCGTTTTCACAGTAAAAAAAAAAAGATTCATTTTGCTTAGCTTTGTCTGTAACTTGAAAACTATGTACCGTATGGCCCTATAAACTGTGTTGGGATGAAAGCTAGCCACTTTGAGCAATGTGGGAAGTGCTGGGGCAGTTTGGGACAACAGGGCCAAAATGTCACTTTCACAGTCCCAAAGTGCCATTTTCACAGTAAAAAGGCCTGGTTCACTTTTGCTTAGCTTAGTCTGTAACTTGAAAACTATGTACCGTATGGCCCTATAAACTGTGTTGGGATGAAAGCTAGCCACTTTGAGCAATGTGGGAAGTGCTGGGGCAGTTTGGGACAACAGGGCCAAAATGTCACTTTCACAGTCCCAAAGTGCCATTTTCACAGTAAAAAGGCCTGGTTCACTTTTGCTTAGCTTAGTCTGTAACTTGAAAACTATGTACCGTATGGCCCTATAAACTGTGTTGGGATGAAAGCTAGCCACTTTGAGCATTGTGGCAAGAGCTGGGGCAGTTTGGGACAACAGGGAACGAACAGGGCCAAAATGTCACTTTCACAGTCCCAAAGTGCCATTTTCACAGTAAAAAGGCCTGGTTCACTTTTGCTTAGCTTAGTCTGTAACTTGAAAACTATGTACCGTATGGCCCTATAAACTGTGTTGGGATGAAAGCTAGCCACTTTGAGCAATGTGGGAAGTGCTGGGGCAGTTTGGGACAACAGGGCCAAAATGTCACTTTCACAGTCCCAAAGTGCCATTTTCACAGTAAAAAGGCCTGGTTCACTTTTGCTTAGCTTAGTCTGTAACTTGAAAACTATGTACCGTATGGCCCTATAAACTGTGTTGGGATGAAAGCTAGCCACTTTGAGCAATGTGGGAAGTGCTGGGGCAGTTTGGGACAACAGGGCCAAAATGTCACTTTCACAGTCCCAAAGTGCCATTTTCACAGTAAAAAGGCCTGGTTCACTTTTGCTTAGCTTAGTCTGTAACTTGAAAACTATGTACCGTATGGCCCTATAAACTGTGTTGGGATGAAAGCTAGCCACTTTGAGCAATGTGGGAAGTGCTGGGGCAGTTTGGGACAACAGGGCCAAAATGTCACTTTCACAGTCCCAAAGTGCCATTTTCACAGTAAAAAGGCCTGGTTCACTTTTGCTTAGCTTAGTCTGTAACTTGAAAACTATGTACCGTATGGCCCTATAAACTGTGTTGGGATGAAAGCTAGCCACTTTGAGCAATGTGGGAAGTGCTGGGGCAGTTTGGGACAACAGGGCCAAAATGTCACTTTCACAGTCCCAAAGTGCCGTTTTCACAGTAAAAAAAAAAAGATTCATTTTGCTTAGCTTAGTCTGTAACTTGAAAACTATGTACCGTATGGCCCTATAAACTGTGTTGGGATGAAAGCTAGCCACTTTGAGCAATGTGGGAAGTGCTGGGGCAGTTTGGGACAACAGGGCCAAAATGTCACTTTCACAGTCCCAAAGTGCCATTTTCACAGTAAAAAGGCCTGGTTCACTTTTGCTTAGCTTAGTCTGTAACTTGAAAACTATGTACCGTATGGCCCTATAAGCTGTGTTGGGATGAAAGCTAGCCACTTTGAGCAATGTGGGAAGTGCTGGGGCAGTTTGGGACAACAGGGCCAAAATGTCACTTTCACAGTCCCAAAGTGCCATTTTCACAGTAAAAAGGCCTGGTTCACTTTTGCTTAGCTTAGTCTGTAACTTGAAAACTATGTACCGTATGGCCCTATAAACTGTGTTGGGATGAAAGCTAGCCACTTTGAGCAGTGTGGGAAGTGCTGGGGCAGTTTGGGACAACAGGGCCAAAATGTCACTTTCACAGTCCCAAAGTGCCATTTTCACAGTAAAAAGGCCTGGTTCACTTTTGCTTAGCTTAGTCTGTAACTTGAAAACTATGTACCGTATGGCCCTATAAACTGTGTTGGGATGAAAGCTAGCCACTTTGAGCATTGTGGCAAGAGCTGGGGCAGTTTGGGACAACAGGGAACGAACAGGGCCAAAATGTCACTTTCACAGTCCCAAAGTGCCATTTTCACAGTAAAAAGGCCTGGTTCACTTTTGCTTAGCTTAGTCTGTAACTTGAAAACTATGTACCGTATGGCCCTATAAACTGTGTTGGGATGAAAGCTAGCCACTTTGAGCAATGTGGGAAGTGCTGGGGCAGTTTGGGACAACAGGGCCAAAATGTCACTTTCACAGTCCCAAAGTGCCATTTTCACAGTAAAAAGGCCTGGTTCACTTTTGCTTAGCTTAGTCTGTAACTTCAAAACTATGTACCGTATGGCCCCATAAACTGTGTTGGGATGAAAGCTAGCCACTTTGAGCAATGTGGGAAGTGCTGGGGCAGTTTGGGACAACAGGGCCAAAATGTCACTTTCACAGTCCCAAAGTGCCATTTTCACAGTAAAAAGGCCTGGTTCACTTTTGCTTAGCTTAGTCTGTAACTTGAAAACTATGTACCGTATGGCCCTATAAACTGTGTTGGGATGAAAGCTAGCCACTTTGAGCAATGTGGGAAGTGCTGGGGCAGTTTGGGACAACAGGGCCAAAATGTCACTTTCACAGTCCCAAAGTGCCGTTTTCACAGTAAAAAAAAAAAGATTCATTTTGCTTAGCTTAGTCTGTAACTTGAAAACTATGTACCGTATGGCCCTATAAACTGTGTTGGGATGAAAGCTAGCCACTTTGAGCAATGTGGGAAGTGCTGGGGCAGTTTGGGACAACAGGGCCAAAATGTCACTTTCACAGTCCCAAAGTGCCATTTTCACAGTAAAAAGGCCTGGTTCACTTTTGCTTAGCTTAGTCTGTAACTTGAAAACTATGTACCGTATGGCCCTATAAACTGTGTTGGGATGAAAGCTAGCCACTTTGAGCAATGTGGGAAGTGCTGGGGCAGTTTGGGACAACAGGGCCAAAATGTCACTTTCACAGTCCCAAAGTGCCATTTTCACAGTAAAAAGGCCTGGTTCACTTTTGCTTAGCTTAGTCTGTAACTTGAAAACTATGTACCGTATGGCCCTATAAACTGTGTTGGGATGAAAGCTAGCCACTTTGAGCAGTGTGGGAAGTGCTGGGGCAGTTTGGGACAACAGGGCCAAAATGTCACTTTCACAGTCCCAAAGTGCCATTTTCACAGTAAAAAGGCCTGGTTCACTTTTGCTTAGCTTAGTCTGTAACTTGAAAACTATGTACCGTATGGCCCTATAAACTGTGTTGGGATGAAAGCTAGCCACTTTGAGCATTGTGGCAAGAGCTGGGGCAGTTTGGGACAACAGGGAACGAACAGGGCCAAAATGTCACTTTCACAGTCCCAAAGTGCCATTTTCACAGTAAAAAGGCCTGGTTCACTTTTGCTTAGCTTAGTCTGTAACTTGAAAACTATGTACCGTATGGCCCTATAAACTGTGTTGGGATGAAAGCTAGCCACTTTGAGCAATGTGGGAAGTGCTGGGGCAGTTTGGGACAACAGGGCCAAAATGTCACTTTCACAGTCCCAAAGTGCCATTTTCACAGTAAAAAGGCCTGGTTCACTTTTGCTTAGCTTAGTCTGTAACTTGAAAACTATGTACCGTATGGCCCTATAAACTGTGTTGGGATGAAAGCTAGCCACTTTGAGCAATGTGGGAAGTGCTGGGGCAGTTTGGGACAACAGGGCCAAAATGTCACTTTCACAGTCCCAAAGTGCCATTTTCACAGTAAAAAGGCCTGGTTCACTTTTGCTTAGCTTAGTCTGTAACTTGAAAACTATGTACCGTATGGCCCTATAAACTGTGTTGGGATGAAAGCTAGCCACTTTGAGCAATGTGGGAAGTGCTGGGGCAGTTTGGGACAACAGGGCCAAAATGTCACTTTCACAGTCCCAAAGTGCCGTTTTCACAGTAAAAAAAGACAGATTCATTTTGCTTAGCTTAGTCTGTAACTTGAAAACTATGTACCGTATGGCCCTATAAACTGTGTTGGGATGAAAGCTAGCCACTTTGAGCAATGTGGGAAGTGCTGGGGCAGTTTGGGACAACAGGGCCAAAATGTCACTTTCACAGTCCCAAAGTGCCATTTTCACAGTAAAAAGGCCTGGTTCACTTTTGCTTAGCTTAGTCTGTATAACTTGAAAAATATGTACCGTATGGCCCTATAAACTGTGTTGGGATGAAAGCTAGCCACTTTGAGCAATGTGGGAAGTGCTGGGGCAGTTTGGGACAACAGGGCCAAAATGTCACTTTCACAGTCCCAAAGTGCCATTTTCACAGTAAAAAGGCCTGGTTCACTTTTGCTTAGCTTAGTCTGTAACTTCAAAACTATGTACCGTATGGCCCTATAAACTGTGTTGGGATGAAAGCTAGCCACTTTGAGCAATGTGGGAAGTGCTGGGGCAGTTTGGGACAACAGGGCCAAAATGTCACTTTCACAGTCCCAAAGTGCCATTTTCACAGTAAAAAGGCCTGGTTCACTTTTGCTTAGCTTAGTCTGTAACTTGAAAACTATGTACCGTATGGCCCTATAAACTGTGTTGGGATGAAAGCTAGCCACTTTGAGCAATGTGGGAAGTGCTGGGGCAGTTTGGGACAACAGGGCCAAAATGTCACTTTCACAGTCCCAAAGTGCCGTTTTCACAGTTAAAAAAAAAAGATTCATTTTGCTTAGCTTAGTCTGTAACTTGAAAACTATGTACCGTATGGCCCTATAAACTGTGTTGGGATGAAAGCTAGCCACTTTGAGCAATGTGGGAAGTGCTGGGGCAGTTTGGGACAACAGGGCCAAAATGTCACTTTCACAGTCCCAAAGTGCCATTTTCACAGTAAAAAGGCCTGGTTCACTTTTGCTTAGCTTAGTCTGTAACTTGAAAACTATGTACCGTATGGCCCTATAAACTGTGTTGGGATGAAAGCTAGCCACTTTGAGCAATGTGGGAAGTGCTGGGGCAGTTTGGGACAACAGGGCCAAAATGTCACTTTCACAGTCCCAAAGTGCCATTTTCACAGTAAAAAGGCCTGGTTCACTTTTGCTTAGCTTAGTCTGTAACTTGAAAACTATGTACCGTATGGCCCTATAAACTGTGTTGGGATGAAAGCTAGCCACTTTGAGCAGTGTGGGAAGTGCTGGGGCAGTTTGGGACAACAGGGCCAAAATGTCACTTTCACAGTCCCAAAGTGCCATTTTCACAGTAAAAAGGCCTGGTTCACTTTTGCTTAGCTTAGTCTGTAACTTGAAAACTATGTACCGTATGGCCCTATAAACTGTGTTGGGATGAAAGCTAGCCACTTTGAGCAATGTGGGAAGTGCTGGGGCAGTTTGGGACAACAGGGACGACAGGGCCAAAATGTCACTTTCACAGTCCCAAAGTGCCATTTTCACAGTAAAAAAGGCCTGGTTCACTTTTGCTTAGCTTAGTCTGTAACTTGAAAACTATGTACCGTATGGCCCTATAAACTGTGTTGGGATGAAAGCTAGCCACTTTGAGCAATGTGGGAAGTGCTGGGGCAGTTTGGGACAACAGGGCCAAAATGTCACTTTCACAGTCCCAAAGTGCCATTTTCACAGTAAAAAGGCCTGGTTCACTTTTGCTTAGCTTAGTCTGTAACTTGAAAACTATGTACCGTATGGCCCTATAAACTGTGTTGGGATGAAAGCTAGCCACTTTGAGCAATGTGGGAAGTGCTGGGGCAGTTTGGGACAACAGGGCCAAAATGTCACTTTCACAGTCCCAAAGTGCCATTTTCACAGTAAAAAGGCCTGGTTCACTTTTGCTTAGCTTAGTCTGTAACTTGAAAACTATGTACCGTATGGCCCTATAAACTGTGTTGGGATGAAAGCTAGCCACTTTGAGCAATGTGGGAAGTGCTGGGGCAGTTTGGGACAACAGGGCCAAAATGTCACTTTCACAGTCCCAAAGTGCCGTTTTCACAGTAAAAAAAAAAGATTCATTTTGCTTAGCTTAGTCTGTAACTTGAAAACTATGTACCGTATGGCCCTATAAACTGTGTTGGGATGAAAGCTAGCCACTTTGAGCAATGTGGGAAGTGCTGGGGCAGTTTGGGACAACAGGGCCAAAATGTCACTTTCACAGTCCCAAAGTGCCATTTTCACAGTAAAAAGGCCTGGTTCACTTTTGCTTAGCTTAGTCTGTAACTTGAAAACTATGTACCGTATGGCCCTATAAACTGTGTTGGGATGAAAGCTAGCCACTTTGAGCAATGTGGGAAGTGCTGGGGCAGTTTGGGACAACAGGGCCAAAATGTCACTTTCACAGTCCCAAAGTGCCATTTTCACAGTAAAAAGGCCTGGTTCACTTTTGCTTAGCTTAGTCTGTAACTTGAAAACTATGTACCGTATGGCCCTATAAACTGTGTTGGGATGAAAGCTAGCCACTTTGAGCAATGTGGGAAGTGCTGGGGCAGTTTGGGACAACAGGGCCAAAATGTCACTTTCACAGTCCCAAAGTGCCGTTTTCACAGTAAAAAAAAAAGATTCATTTTGCTTAGCTTAGTCTGTAACTTGAAAACTATGTACCGTATGGCCCTATAAACTGTGTTGGGATGAAAGCTAGCCACTTTGAGCAATGTGGGAAGTGCTGGGGCAGTTTGGGACAACAGGGCCAAAATGTCACTTTCACAGTCCCAAAGTGCCATTTTCACAGTAAAAAGGCCTGGTTCACTTTTGCTTAGCTTAGTCTGTAACTTGAAAACTATGTACCGTATGGCCCTATAAACTGTGTTGGGATGAAAGCTAGCCACTTTGAGCAATGTGGGAAGTGCTGGGGCAGTTTGGGACAACAGGGCCAAAATGTCACTTTCACAGTCCCAAAGTGCCGTTTTCACAGTAAAAAAAAAAAGATTCATTTTGCTTAGCTTAGTCTGTAACTTGAAAACTATGTACCGTATGGCCCTATAAACTGTGTTGGGATGAAAGCTAGCCACTTTGAGCAATGTGGGAAGTGCTGGGGCAGTTTGGGACAACAGGGCCAAAATGTCACTTTCACAGTCCCAAAGTGCCATTTTCACAGTAAAAAGGCCTGGTTCACTTTTGCTTAGCTTAGTCTGTAACTTGAAAACTATGTACCGTATGGCCCTATAAACTGTGTTGGGATGAAAGCTAGCCACTTTGAGCAATGTGGGAAGTGCTGGGGCAGTTTGGGACAACAGGGCCAAAATGTCACTTTCACAGTCCCAAAGTGCCATTTTCACAGTAAAAAGGCCTGGTTCACTTTTGCTTAGCTTAGTCTGTAACTTGAAAACTATGTACCGTATGGCCCTATAAACTGTGTTGGGATGAAAGCTAGCCACTTTGAGCAATGTGGGAAGTGCTGGGGCAGTTTGGGACAACAGGGCCAAAATGTCACTTTCACAGTCCCAAAGTGCCATTTTCACAGTAAAAAAAAACAGATTCATTTTGCTTAGCTTAGTCTGTAACTTGAAAACTATGTACCGTATGGCCCTATAAACTGTGTTGGGATGAAAGCTAGCCACTTTGAGCAATGTGGGAAGTGCTGGGGCAGTTTGGGACAACAGGGCCAAAATGTCACTTTCACAGTCCCAAAGTGCCATTTTCACAGTAAAAAGGCCTGGTTCACTTTTGCTTAGCTTAGTCTGTAACTTGAAAACTATGTACCGTATGGCCCTATAAACTGTGTTGGGATGAAAGCTAGCCACTTTGAGCAATGTGGGAAGTGCTGGGGCAGTTTGGGACAACAGGGCCAAAATGTCACTTTCACAGTCCCAAAGTGCCATTTTCACAGTAAAAAAAAACAGATTCATTTTGCTTAGCTTAGTCTGTAACTTGAAAACTATGTACCGTATGGCCCTATAAACTGTGTTGGGATGAAAGCTAGCCACTTTGAGCAATGTGGGAAGTGCTGGGGCAGTTTGGGACAACAGGGCCAAAATGTCACTTTCACAGTCCCAAAGTGCCGTTTTCACAGTAAAAAAAAAAAGATTCATTTTGCTTAGCTTTGTCTGTAACTTGAAAACTATGTACCGTATGGCCCTATAAACTGTGTTGGGATGAAAGCTAGCCACTTTGAGCAATGTGGGAAGTGCTGGGGCAGTTGGGACAACAGGGCCAAAATGTCACTTTCACAGTCCCAAAGTGCCATTTTCACAGTAAAAAGGCCTGGTTCACTTTTGCTTAGCTTAGTCTGTAACTTGAAAACTATGTACCGTATGGCCCTATAAACTGTGTTGGGATGAAAGCTAGCCACTTTGAGCAATGTGGGAAGTGCTGGGGCAGTTTGGGACAACAGGGCCAAAATGTCACTTTCACAGTCCCAAAGTGCCATTTTCACAGTAAAAAGGCCTGGTTCACTTTTGCTTAGCTTAGTCTGTAACTTGAAAACTATGTACCGTATGGCCCTATAAACTGTGTTGGGATGAAAGCTAGCCACTTTGAGCATTGTGGCAAGAGCTGGGGCAGTTTGGGACAACAGGGAACGAACAGGGCCAAAATGTCACTTTCACAGTCCCAAAGTGCCATTTTCACAGTAAAAAGGCCTGGTTCACTTTTGCTTAGCTTAGTCTGTAACTTGAAAACTATGTACCGTATGGCCCTATAAACTGTGTTGGGATGAAAGCTAGCCACTTTGAGCAATGTGGGAAGTGCTGGGGCAGTTTGGGACAACAGGGCCAAAATGTCACTTTCACAGTCCCAAAGTGCCATTTTCACAGTAAAAAGGCCTGGTTCACTTTTGCTTAGCTTAGTCTGTAACTTGAAAACTATGTACCGTATGGCCCTATAAACTGTGTTGGGATGAAAGCTAGCCACTTTGAGCAATGTGGGAAGTGCTGGGGCAGTTTGGGACAACAGGGCCAAAATGTCACTTTCACAGTCCCAAAGTGCCATTTTCACAGTAAAAAGGCCTGGTTCACTTTTGCTTAGCTTAGTCTGTAACTTGAAAACTATGTACCGTATGGCCCTATAAACTGTGTTGGGATGAAAGCTAGCCACTTTGAGCAATGTGGGAAGTGCTGGGGCAGTTTGGGACAACAGGGCCAAAATGTCACTTTCACAGTCCCAAAGTGCCGTTTTCACAGTAAAAAGGCCTGGTTCACTTTTGCTTAGCTTAGTCTGTAACTTGAAAACTATGTACCGTATGGCCCTATAAACTGTGTTGGGATGAAAGCTAGCCACTTTGAGCAGTGTGGGAAGTGCTGGGGCAGTTTGGGACAACAGGGCCAAAATGTCACTTTCACAGTCCCAAAGTGCCATTTTCACAGTAAAAAGGCCTGGTTCACTTTTGCTTAGCTTAGTCTGTAACTTGAAAACTATGTACCGTATGGCCCTATAAACTGTGTTGGGATGAAAGCTAGCCACTTTGAGCATTGTGGCAAGAGCTGGGGCAGTTTGGGACAACAGGGAACGAACAGGGCCAAAATGTCACTTTCACAGTCCCAAAGTGCCATTTTCACAGTAAAAAGGCCTGGTTCACTTTTGCTTAGCTTAGTCTGTAACTTGAAAACTATGTACCGTATGGCCCTATAAACTGTGTTGGGATGAAAGCTAGCCACTTTGAGCAATGTGGGAAGTGCTGGGGCAGTTTGGGACAACAGGGCCAAAATGTCACTTTCACAGTCCCAAAGTGCCATTTTCACAGTAAAAAGGCCTGGTTCACTTTTGCTTAGCTTAGTCTGTAACTTGAAAACTATGTACCGTATGGCCCTATAAACTGTGTTGGGATGAAAGCTAGCCACTTTGAGCAATGTGGGAAGTGCTGGGGCAGTTTGGGACAACAGGGCCAAAATGTCACTTTCACAGTCCCAAAGTGCCATTTTCACAGTAAAAAGGCCTGGTTCACTTTAGCTTAGCTTAGTCTGTAACTTGAAAACTATGTACCGTATGGCCCTATAAACTGTGTTGGGATGAAAGCTAGCCACTTTGAGCAATGTGGGAAGTGCTGGGGCAGTTTGGGACAACAGGGCCAAAATGTCACTTTCACAGTCCCAAAGTGCCATTTTCACAGTAAAAAGGCCTGGTTCACTTTTGCTTAGCTTAGTCTGTAACTTGAAAACTATGTACCGTATGGCCCTATAAACTGTGTTGGGATGAAAGCTAGCCACTTTGAGCAGTGTGGGAAGTGCTGGGGCAGTTTGGGACAACAGGGCCAAAATGTCACTTTCACAGTCCCAAAGTGCCATTTTCACAGTAAAAAGGCCTGGTTCACTTTTGCTTAGCTTAGTCTGTAACTTGAAAACTATGTACCGTATGGCCCTATAAACTGTGTTGGGATGAAAGCTAGCCACTTTGAGCATTGTGGCAAGAGCTGGGGCAGTTTGGGACAACAGGGAACGAACAGGGCCAAAATGTCACTTTCACAGTCCCAAAGTGCCATTTTCACAGTAAAAAGGCCTGGTTCACTTTTGCTTAGCTTAGTCTGTAACTTGAAAACTATGTACCGTATGGCCCTATAAACTGTGTTGGGATGAAAGCTAGCCACTTTGAGCAATGTGGGAAGTGCTGGGGCAGTTTGGGACAACAGGGCCAAAATGTCACTTTCACAGTCCCAAAGTGCCATTTTCACAGTAAAAAGGCCTGGTTCACTTTTGCTTAGCTTAGTCTGTAACTTGAAAACTATGTACCGTATGGCCCTATAAACTGTGTTGGGATGAAAGCTAGCCACTTTGAGCAATGTGGGAAGTGCTGGGGCAGTTTGGGACAACAGGGCCAAAATGTCACTTTCACAGTCCCAAAGTGCCATTTTCACAGTAAAAAGGCCTGGTTCACTTTGGCTTAGCTTAGTCTGTAACTTGAAAACTATGTACCGTATGGCCCTATAAACTGTGTTGGGATGAAAGCTAGCCACTTTGAGCAATGTGGGAAGTGCTGGGGCAGTTTGGGACAACAGGGCCAAAATGTCACTTTCACAGTCCCAAAGTGCCGTTTTCACAGTAAAAAAAAAAGATTCATTTTGCTTAGCTTAGTCTGTAACTTGAAAACTATGTACCGTATGGCCCTATAAACTGTGTTGGGATGAAAGCTAGCCACTTTGAGCAATGTGGGAAGTGCTGGGGCAGTTTGGGACAACAGGGCCAAAATGTCACTTTCACAGTCCCAAAGTGCCATTTTCACAGTAAAAAGGCCTGGTTCACTTTTGCTTAGCTTAGTCTGTAACTTGAAAACTATGTACCGTATGGCCCTATAAACTGTGTTGGGATGAAAGCTAGCCACTTTGAGCAATGTGGGAAGTGCTGGGGCAGTTTGGGACAAAGGGCCAAAATGTCACTTTCACAGTCCCAAAGTGCCATTTTCACAGTAAAAAGGCCTGGTTCACTTTTGCTTAGCTTAGTCTGTAACTTGAAAACTATGTACCGTATGGCCCTATAAACTGTGTTGGGATGAAAGCTAGCCACTTTGAGCAATGTGGGAAGTGCTGGGGCAGTTTGGGACAACAGGGCCAAAATGTCACTTTCACAGTCCCAAAGTGCCATTTTCACAGTAAAAAGGCCTGGTTCACTTTTGCTTAGCTTAGTCTGTAACTTGAAAACTATGTACCGTATGGCCCTATAAACTGTGTTGGGATGAAAGCTAGCCACTTTGAGCAGTGTGGGAAGTGCTGGGGCAGTTTGGGACAACAGGGCCAAAATGTCACTTTCACAGTCCCAAAGTGCCATTTTCACAGTAAAAAGGCCTGGTTCACTTTTGCTTAGCTTAGTCTGTAACTTGAAAACTATGTACCGTATGGCCCTATAAACTGTGTTGGGATGAAAGCTAGCCACTTTGAGCATTGTGGCAAGAGCTGGGGCAGTTTGGGACAACAGGGAACGAACAGGGCCAAAATGTCACTTTCACAGTCCCAAAGTGCCATTTTCACAGT
This sequence comes from Protomyctophum bolini, assembly GCF_963924005.1. NCBI lineage: Eukaryota > Metazoa > Chordata > Actinopteri > Myctophiformes > Myctophidae > Protomyctophum > Protomyctophum bolini. The sequence continues at coordinate 31,542 of NW_027665527.1, forward strand.
AAAAAGGCCTGGTTCACTTTTGCTTAGCTTAGTCTGTAACTTGAAAACTATGTACCGTATGGCCCTATAAACTGTGTTGGGATGAAAGCTAGCCACTTTGAGCAATGTGGGAAGTGCTGGGGCAGTTTGGGACAACAGGGCCAAAATGTCACTTTCACAGTCCCAAAGTGCCATTTTCACAGTAAAAAGGCCTGGTTCACTTTTGCTTAGCTTAGTCTGTAACTTGAAAACTATGTACCGTATGGCCCTATAAACTGTGTTGGGATGAAAGCTAGCCACTTTGAGCAATGTGGGAAGTGCTGGGGCAGTTTGGGACAACAGGGCCAAAATGTCACTTTCACAGTCCCAAAGTGCCATTTTCACAGTAAAAAGGCCTGGTTCACTTTTGCTTAGCTTAGTCTGTAACTTGAAAACTATGTACCGTATGGCCCTATAAACTGTGTTGGGATGAAAGCTAGCCACTTTGAGCAATGTGGGAAGTGCTGGGGCAGTTTGGGACAACAGGGCCAAAATGTCACTTTCACAGTCCCAAAGTGCCGTTTTCACAGTAAAAAAAAAAGATTCATTTTGCTTAGCTTAGTCTGTAACTTGAAAACTATGTACCGTATGGCCCTATAAACTGTGTTGGGATGAAAGCTAGCCACTTTGAGCAATGTGGGAAGTGCTGGGGCAGTTTGGGACAACAGGGCCAAAATGTCACTTTCACAGTCCCAAAGTGCCATTTTCACAGTAAAAAGGCCTGGTTCACTTTTGCTTAGCTTAGTCTGTAACTTGAAAACTATGTACCGTATGGCCCTATAAACTGTGTTGGGATGAAAGCTAGCCACTTTGAGCAGTGTGGGAAGTGCTGGGGCAGTTTGGGACAACAGGGCCAAAATGTCACTTTCACAGTCCCAAAGTGCCATTTTCACAGTAAAAAGGCCTGGTTCACTTTTGCTTAGCTTAGTCTGTAACTTGAAAACTATGTACCGTATGGCCCTATAAACTGTGTTGGGATGAAAGCTAGCCACTTTGAGCATTGTGGCAAGAGCTGGGGCAGTTTGGGACAACAGGGAACGAACAGGGCCAAAATGTCACTTTCACAGTCCCAAAGTGCCATTTTCACAGTAAAAAGGCCTGGTTCACTTTTGCTTAGCTTAGTCTGTAACTTGAAAACTATGTACCGTATGGCCCTATAAACTGTGTTGGGATGAAAGCTAGCCACTTTGAGCAATGTGGGAAGTGCTGGGGCAGTTTGGGACAACAGGGCCAAAATGTCACTTTCACAGTCCCAAAGTGCCATTTTCACAGTAAAAAGGCCTGGTTCACTTTTGCTTAGCTTAGTCTGTAACTTGAAAACTATGTACCGTATGGCCCTATAAACTGTGTTGGGATGAAAGCTAGCCACTTTGAGCAATGTGGGAAGTGCTGGGGCAGTTTGGGACAACAGGGCCAAAATGTCACTTTCACAGTCCCAAAGTGCCATTTTCACAGTAAAAAGGCCTGGTTCACTTTTGCTTAGCTTAGTCTGTAACTTGAAAACTATGTACCGTATGGCCCTATAAACTGTGTTGGGATGAAAGCTAGCCACTTTGAGCAATGTGGGAAGTGCTGGGGCAGTTTGGGACAAAGGGCCAAAATGTCACTTTCACAGTCCCAAAGTGCCATTTTCACAGTAAAAAGGCCTGGTTCACTTTTGCTTAGCTTAGTCTGTAACTTGAAAACTATGTACCGTATGGCCCTATAAACTGTGTTGGGATGAAAGCTAGCCACTTTGAGCAATGTGGGAAGTGCTGGGGCAGTTTGGGACAACAGGGCCAAAATGTCACTTTCACAGTCCCAAAGTGCCATTTTCACAGTAAAAAGGCCTGGTTCACTTTTGCTTAGCTTAGTCTGTAACTTGAAAACTATGTACCGTATGGCCCTATAAACTGTGTTGGGATGAAAGCTAGCCACTTTGAGCAATGTGGGAAGTGCTGGGGCAGTTTGGGACAACAGGGCCAAAATGTCACTTTCACAGTCCCAAAGTGCCATTTTCACAGTAAAAAGGCCTGGTTCACTTTTGCTTAGCTTAGTCTGTAACTTGAAAACTATGTACCGTATGGCCCTATAAACTGTGTTGGGATGAAAGCTAGCCACTTTGAGCAATGTGGGAAGTGCTGGGGCAGTTTGGGACAAAGGGCCAAAATGTCACTTTCACAGTCCCAAAGTGCCATTTTCACAGTAAAAAGGCCTGGTTCACTTTTGCTTAGCTTAGTCTGTAACTTGAAAACTATGTACCGTATGGCCCTATAAACTGTGTTGGGATGAAAGCTAGCCACTTTGAGCAATGTGGGAAGTGCTGGGGCAGTTTGGGACAACAGGGCCAAAATGTCACTTTCACAGTCCCAAAGTGCCATTTTCACAGTAAAAAGGCCTGGTTCACTTTTGCTTAGCTTAGTCTGTAACTTGAAAACTATGTACCGTATGGCCCTATAAACTGTGTTGGGATGAAAGCTAGCCACTTTGAGCAATGTGGGAAGTGCTGGGGCAGTTTGGGACAACAGGGCCAAAATGTCACTTTCACAGTCCCAAAGTGCCATTTTCACAGTAAAAAGGCCTGGTTCACTTTTGCTTAGCTTAGTCTGTAACTTGAAAACTATGTACCGTATGGCCCTATAAACTGTGTTGGGATGAAAGCTAGCCACTTTGAGCAATGTGGGAAGTGCTGGGGCAGTTTGGGACAACAGGGCCAAAATGTCACTTTCACAGTCCCAAAGTGCCATTTTCACAGTAAAAAGGCCTGGTTCACTTTTGCTTAGCTTAGTCTGTAACTTGAAAACTATGTACCGTATGGCCCTATAAACTGTGTTGGGATGAAAGCTAGCCACTTTGAGCATTGTGGCAAGAGCTGGGGCAGTTTGGGACAACAGGGAACGAACAGGGCCAAAATGTCACTTTCACAGTCCCAAAGTGCCATTTTCACAGTAAAAAGGCCTGGTTCACTTTTGCTTAGCTTAGTCTGTAACTTGAAAACTATGTACCGTATGGCCCTATAAACTGTGTTGGGATGAAAGCTAGCCACTTTGAGCAATGTGGGAAGTGCTGGGGCAGTTTGGGACAACAGGGCCAAAATGTCACTTTCACCGTCCCAAAGTGCCATTTTCACAGTAAAAAGGCCTGGTTCACTTTTGCTTAGCTTAGTCTGTAACTTGAAAACTATGTACCGTATGGCCCTATAAACTGTGTTGGGATGAAAGCTAGCCACTTTGAGCAATGTGGGAAGTGCTGGGGCAGTTTGGGACAACAGGGCCAAAATGTCACTTTCACAGTCCCAAAGTGCCATTTTCACAGTAAAAAGGCCTGGTTCACTTTTGCTTAGCTTAGTCTGTAACTTGAAAACTATGTACCGTATGGCCCTATAAACTGTGTTGGGATGAAAGCTAGCCACTTTGAGCAATGTGGGAAGTGCTGGGGCAGTTTGGGACAACAGGGCCAAAATGTCACTTTCACAGTCCCAAAGTGCCATTTTCACAGTAAAAAGGCCTGGTTCACTTTTGCTTAGCTTAGTCTGTAACTTGAAAACTATGTACCGTATGGCCCTATAAACTGTGTTGGGATGAAAGCTAGCCACTTTGAGCAGTGTGGGAAGTGCTGGGGCAGTTTGGGACAACAGGGCCAAAATGTCACTTTCACAGTCCCAAAGTGCCATTTTCACAGTAAAAAGGCCTGGTTCACTTTTGCTTAGCTTAGTCTGTAACTTGAAAACTATGTACCGTATGGCCCTATAAACTGTGTTGGGATGAAAGCTAGCCACTTTGAGCATTGTGGCAAGAGCTGGGGCAGTTTGGGACAACAGGGAACGAACGGGGCCAAAATGTCACTTTCACAGTCCCAAAGTGCCATTTTCACAGTAAAAAGGCCTGGTTCACTTTTGCTTAGCTTAGTCTGTAACTTGAAAACTATGTACCGTATGGCCCTATAAACTGTGTTGGGATGAAAGCTAGCCACTTTGAGCAATGTGGGAAGTGCTGGGGCAGTTTGGGACAACAGGGCCAAAATGTCACTTTCACAGTCCCAAAGTGCCATTTTCACAGTAAAAAGGCCTGGTTCACTTTTGCTTAGCTTAGTCTGTAACTTGAAAACTATGTACCGTATGGCCCTATAAACTGTGTTGGGATGAAAGCTAGCCACTTTGAGCAATGTGGGAAGTGCTGGGGCAGTTTGGGACAACAGGGCCAAAATGTCACTTTCACAGTCCCAAAGTGCCATTTTCACAGTAAAAAGGCCTGGTTCACTTTTGCTTAGCTTAGTCTGTAACTTGAAAACTATGTACCGTATGGCCCTATAAACTGTGTTGGGATGAAAGCTAGCCACTTTGAGCAATGTGGGAAGTGCTGGGGCAGTTTGGGACAACAGGGCCAAAATGTCACTTTCACAGTCCCAAAGTGCCGTTTTCACAGTAAAAAAAAAAAGATTCATTTTGCTTAGCTTAGTCTGTAACTTGAAAACTATGTACCGTATGGCCCTATAAACTGTGTTGGGATGAAAGCTAGCCACTTTGAGCAATGTGGGAAGTGCTGGGGCAGTTTGGGACAACAGGGCCAAAATGTCACTTTCACAGTCCCAAAGTGCCATTTTCACAGTAAAAAGGCCTGGTTCACTTTTGCTTAGCTTAGTCTGTAACTTGAAAACTATGTACCGTATGGCCCTATAAACTGTGTTGGGATGAAAGCTAGCCACTTTGAGCAATGTGGGAAGTGCTGGGGCAGTTTGGGACAACAGGGCCAAAATGTCACTTTCACAGTCCCAAAGTGCCATTTTCACAGTAAAAAGGCCTGGTTCACTTTTGCTTAGCTTAGTCTGTAACTTGAAAACTATGTACCGTATGGCCCTATAAACTGTGTTGGGATGAAAGCTAGCCACTTTGAGCAATGTGGGAAGTGCTGGGGCAGTTTGGGACAACAGGGCCAAAATGTCACTTTCACAGTCCCAAAGTGCCATTTTCACAGTAAAAAAAAAACAGATTCATTTTGCTTAGCTTAGTCTGTAACTTGAAAACTATGTACCGTATGGCCCTATAAACTGTGTTGGGATGAAAGCTAGCCACTTTGAGCAATGTGGGAAGTGCTGGGGCAGTTTGGGACAACAGGGCCAAAATGTCACTTTCACAGTCCCAAAGTGCCATTTTCACAGTAAAAAGGCCTGGTTCACTTTTGCTTAGCTTAGTCTGTAACTTGAAAACTATGTACCGTATGGCCCTATAAACTGTGTTGGGATGAAAGCTAGCCACTTTGAGCAATGTGGGAAGTGCTGGGGCAGTTTGGGACAACAGGGCCAAAATGTCACTTTTACAGTCCCAAAGTGCCATTTTCACAGTAAAAAAAAACAGATTCATTTTGCTTAGCTTAGTCTGTAACTTGAAAACTATGTACCGTATGGCCCTATAAACTGTGTTGGGATGAAAGCTAGCCACTTTGAGCAATGTGGGAAGTGCTGGGGCAGTTTGGGACAACAGGGCCAAAATGTCACTTTCACAGTCCCAAAGTGCCGTTTTCACAGTAAAAAAAAAAAGATTCATTTTGCTTAGCTTTGTCTGTAACTTGAAAACTATGTACCGTATGGCCCTATAAACTGTGTTGGGATGAAAGCTAGCCACTTTGAGCAATGTGGGAAGTGCTGGGGCAGTTTGGGACAACAGGGCCAAAATGTCACTTTCACAGTCCCAAAGTGCCATTTTCACAGTAAAAAGGCCTGGTTCACTTTTGCTTAGCTTAGTCTGTAACTTGAAAACTATGTACCGTATGGCCCTATAAACTGTGTTGGGATGAAAGCTAGCCACTTTGAGCAATGTGGGAAGTGCTGGGGCAGTTTGGGACAACAGGGCCAAAATGTCACTTTCACAGTCCCAAAGTGCCATTTTCACAGTAAAAAGGCCTGGTTCACTTTTGCTTAGCTTAGTCTGTAACTTGAAAACTATGTACCGTATGGCCCTATAAACTGTGTTGGGATGAAAGCTAGCCACTTTGAGCATTGTGGCAAGAGCTGGGGCAGTTTGGGACAACAGGGAACGAACAGGGCCAAAATGTCACTTTCACAGTCCCAAAGTGCCATTTTCACAGTAAAAAGGCCTGGTTCACTTTTGCTTAGCTTAGTCTGTAACTTGAAAACTATGTACCGTATGGCCCTATAAACTGTGTTGGGATGAAAGCTAGCCACTTTGAGCAATGTGGGAAGTGCTGGGGCAGTTTGGGACAACAGGGCCAAAATGTCACTTTCACAGTCCCAAAGTGCCATTTTCACAGTAAAAAGGCCTGGTTCACTTTTGCTTAGCTTAGTCTGTAACTTGAAAACTATGTACCGTATGGCCCTATAAACTGTGTTGGGATGAAAGCTAGCCACTTTGAGCAATGTGGGAAGTGCTGGGGCAGTTTGGGACAACAGGGCCAAAATGTCACTTTCACAGTCCCAAAGTGCCATTTTCACAGTAAAAAGGCCTGGTTCACTTTTGCTTAGCTTAGTCTGTAACTTGAAAACTATGTACCGTATGGCCCTATAAACTGTGTTGGGATGAAAGCTAGCCACTTTGAGCAATGTGGGAAGTGCTGGGGCAGTTTGGGACAACAGGGCCAAAATGTCACTTTCACAGTCCCAAAGTGCCATTTTCACAGTAAAAAGGCCTGGTTCACTTTTGCTTAGCTTAGTCTGTAACTTGAAAACTATGTACCGTATGGCCCTATAAACTGTGTTGGGATGAAAGCTAGCCACTTTGAGCAATGTGGGAAGTGCTGGGACAACAGGGAACGAACAGGGCCAAAATGTCACTTTCACAGTCCCAAAGTGCCATTTTCACAGTAAAAAGGCCTGGTTCACTTTTGCTTAGCTTAGTCTGTAACTTGAAAACTATGTACCGTATGGCCCTATAAACTGTGTTGGGATGAAAGCTAGCCACTTTGAGCAATGTGGGAAGTGCTGGGGCAGTTTGGGACAACAGGGCCAAAATGTCACTTTCACAGTCCCAAAGTGCCATTTTCACAGTAAAAAGGCCTGGTTCACTTTTGCTTAGCTTAGTCTGTAACTTGAAAACTATGTACCGTATGGCCCTATAAACTGTGTTGGGATGAAAGCTAGCCACTTTGAGCAATGTGGGAAGTGCTGGGGCAGTTTGGGACAACAGGGCCAAAATGTCACTTTCACAGTCCCAAAGTGCCATTTTCACAGTAAAAAGGCCTGGTTCACTTTTGCTTAGCTTAGTCTGTAACTTGAAAACTATGTACCGTATGGCCCTATAAACTGTGTTGGGATGAAAGCTAGCCACTTTGAGCAATGTGGGAAGTGCTGGGGCAGTTTGGGACAACAGGGCCAAAATGTCACTTTCACAGTCCCAAAGTGCCGTTTTCACAGTAAAAAAAAAAAGATTCATTTTGCTTAGCTTAGTCTGTAACTTGAAAACTATGTACCGTATGGCCCTATAAACTGTGTTGGGATGAAAGCTAGCCACTTTGAGCATTGTGGCAAGAGCTGGGGCAGTTTGGGACAACAGGGAACGAACAGGGCCAAAATGTCACTTTCACAGTCCCAAAGTGCCATTTTCACAGTAAAAAGGCCTGGTTCACTTTTGCTTAGCTTAGTCTGTAACTTGAAAACTATGTACCGTATGGCCCTATAAACTGTGTTGGGATGAAAGCTAGCCACTTTGAGCAATGTGGGAAGTGCTGGGGCAGTTTGGGACAACAGGGCCAAAATGTCACTTTCACAGTCCCAAAGTGCCATTTTCACAGTAAAAAGGCCTGGTTCACTTTTGCTTAGCTTAGTCTGTAACTTGAAAACTATGTACCGTATGGCCCTATAAACTGTGTTGGGATGAAAGCTAGCCACTTTGAGCAATGTGGGAAGTGCTGGGGCAGTTTGGGACAACAGGGCCAAAATGTCACTTTCACAGTCCCAAAGTGCCATTTTCACAGTAAAAAGGCCTGGTTCACTTTTGCTTAGCTTAGTCTGTAACTTGAAAACTATGTACCGTATGGCCCTATAAACTGTGTTGGGATGAAAGCTAGCCACTTTGAGCAATGTGGGAAGTGCTGGGGCAGTTTGGGACAACAGGGCCAAAATGTCACTTTCACAGTCCCAAAGTGCCGTTTTCACAGTAAAAAAAAAAAGATTCATTTTGCTTAGCTTAGTCTGTAACTTGAAAACTATGTACCGTATGGCCCTATAAACTGTGTTGGGATGAAAGCTAGCCACTTTGAGCAATGTGGGAAGTGCTGGGGCAGTTTGGGACAACAGGGCCAAAATGTCACTTTCACAGTCCCAAAGTGCCATTTTCACAGTAAAAAGGCCTGGTTCACTTTTGCTTAGCTTAGTCTGTAACTTGAAAACTATGTACCGTATGGCCCTATAAACTGTGTTGGGATGAAAGCTAGCCACTTTGAGCAATGTGGGAAGTGCTGGGGCAGTTTGGGACAACAGGGCCAAAATGTCACTTTCACAGTCCCAAAGTGCCATTTTCACAGTAAAAAGGCCTGGTTCACTTTTGCTTAGCTTAGTCTGTAACTTGAAAACTATGTACCGTATGGCCCTATAAACTGTGTTGGGATGAAAGCTAGCCACTTTGAGCAATGTGGGAAGTGCTGGGGCAGTTTGGGACAACAGGGCCAAAATGTCACTTTCACAGTCCCAAAGTGCCATTTTCACAGTAAAAAAAACAGATTCATTTTGCTTAGCTTAGTCTGTAACTTGAAAACTATGTACCGTATGGCCCTATAAACTGTGTTGGGATGAAAGCTAGCCACTTTGAGCAATGTGGGAAGTGCTGGGGCAGTTTGGGACAACAGGGCCAAAATGTCACTTTCACAGTCCCAAAGTGCCGTTTTCACAGTAAAAAAAAAAGATTCATTTTGCTTAGCTTTGTCTGTAACTTGAAAACTATGTACCGTATGGCCCTATAAACTGTGTTGGGATGAAAGCTAGCCACTTTGAGCAATGTGGGAAGTGCTGGGGCAGTTTGGGACAACAGGGCCAAAATGTCACTTTCACAGTCCCAAAGTGCCATTTTCACAGTAAAAAGGCCTGGTTCACTTTTGCTTAGCTTAGTCTGTAACTTGAAAACTATGTACCGTATGGCCCTATAAACTGTGTTGGGATGAAAGCTAGCCACTTTGAGCATTGTGGCAAGAGCTGGGGCAGTTTGGGACAACAGGGAACGAACAGGGCCAAAATGTCACTTTCACAGTCCCAAAGTGCCATTTTCACAGTAAAAAGGCCTGGTTCACTTTTGCTTAGCTTAGTCTGTAACTTGAAAACTATGTACCGTATGGCCCTATAAACTGTGTTGGGATGAAAGCTAGCCACTTTGAGCAATGTGGGAAGTGCTGGGGCAGTTTGGGACAACAGGGCCAAAATGTCACTTTCACAGTCCCAAAGTGCCATTTTCACAGTAAAAAGGCCTGGTTCACTTTTGCTTAGCTTAGTCTGTAACTTGAAAACTATGTACCGTATGGCCCTATAAACTGTGTTGGGATGAAAGCTAGCCACTTTGAGCAGTGTGGGAAGTGCTGGGGCAGTTTGGGACAACAGGGCCAAAATGTCACTTTCACAGTCCCAAAGTGCCATTTTCACAGTAAAAAGGCCTGGTTCACTTTTGCTTAGCTTAGTCTGTAACTTGAAAACTATGTACCGTATGGCCCTATAAACTGTGTTGGGATGAAAGCTAGCCACTTTGAGCATTGTGGCAAGAGCTGGGGCAGTTTGGGACAACAGGGAACGAACAGGGCCAAAATGTCACTTTCACAGTCCCAAAGTGCCATTTTCACAGTAAAAAGGCCTGGTTCACTTTTGCTTAGCTTAGTCTGTAACTTGAAAACTATGTACCGTATGGCCCTATAAACTGTGTTGGGATGAAAGCTAGCCACTTTGAGCAATGTGGGAAGTGCTGGGGCAGTTTGGGACAACAGGGCCAAAATGTCACTTTCACAGTCCCAAAGTGCCATTTTCACAGTAAAAAGGCCTGGTTCACTTTTGCTTAGCTTAGTCTGTAACTTGAAAACTATGTACCGTATGGCCCTATAAACTGTGTTGGGATGAAAGCTAGCCACTTTGAGCAATGTGGGAAGTGCTGGGGCAGTTTGGGACAACAGGGCCAAAATGTCACTTTCACAGTCCCAAAGTGCCATTTTCACAGTAAAAAGGCCTGGTTCACTTTTGCTTAGCTTAGTCTGTAACTTGAAAACTATGTACCGTATGGCCCTATAAACTGTGTTGGGATGAAAGCTAGCCACTTTGAGCAATGTGGGAAGTGCTGGGGCAGTTTGGGACAACAGGGCCAAAATGTCACTTTCACAGTCCCAAAGTGCCATTTTCACAGTAAAAAGGCCTGGTTCACTTTTGCTTAGCTTAGTCTGTAACTTGAAAACTATGTACCGTATGGCCCTATAAACTGTGTTGGGATGAAAGCTAGCCACTTTGAGCATTGTGGCAAGAGCTGGGGCAGTTTGGGACAACAGGGAACGAACAGGGCCAAAATGTCACTTTCACAGTCCCAAAGTGCCATTTTCACAGTAAAAAGGCCTGGTTCACTTTTGCTTAGCTTAGTCTGTAACTTGAAAACTATGTACCGTATGGCCCTATAAACTGTGTTGGGATGAAAGCTAGCCACTTTGAGCAATGTGGGAAGTGCTGGGGCAGTTTGGGACAACAGGGCCAAAATGTCACTTTCACAGTCCCAAAGTGCCATTTTCACAGTAAAAAGGCCTGGTTCACTTTTGCTTAGCTTAGTCTGTAACTTGAAAACTATGTACCGTATGGCCCTATAAACTGTGTTGGGATGAAAGCTAGCCACTTTGAGCAGTGTGGGAAGTGCTGGGGCAGTTTGGGACAACAGGGCCAAAATGTCACTTTCACAGTCCCAAAGTGCCATTTTCACAGTAAAAAGGCCTGGTTCACTTTTGCTTAGCTTAGTCTGTAACTTGAAAACTATGTACCGTATGGCCCTATAAACTGTGTTGGGATGAAAGCTAGCCACTTTGAGCATTGTGGCAAGAGCTGGGGCAGTTTGGGACAACAGGGAACGAACAGGGCCAAAATGTCACTTTCACAGTCCCAAAGTGCCATTTTCACAGTAAAAAGGCCTGGTTCACTTTTGCTTAGCTTAGTCTGTAACTTGAAAACTATGTACCGTATGGCCCTATAAACTGTGTTGGGATGAAAGCTAGCCACTTTGAGCAATGTGGGAAGTGCTGGGGCAGTTTGGGACAACAGGGCCAAAATGTCACTTTCACAGTCCCAAAGTGCCATTTTCACAGTAAAAAGGCCTGGTTCACTTTTGCTTAGCTTAGTCTGTAACTTGAAAACTATGTACCGTATGGCCCTATAAACTGTGTTGGGATGAAAGCTAGCCACTTTGAGCAATGTGGGAAGTGCTGGGGCAGTTTGGGACAACAGGGCCAAAATGTCACTTTCACAGTCCCAAAGTGCCATTTTCACAGTAAAAAGGCCTGGTTCACTTTTGCTTAGCTTAGTCTGTAACTTGAAAACTATGTACCGTATGGCCCTATAAACTGTGTTGGGATGAAAGCTAGCCACTTTGAGCAATGTGGGAAGTGCTGGGGCAGTTTGGGACAACAGGGCCAAAATGTCACTTTCACAGTCCCAAAGTGCCGTTTTCACAGTAAAAAAAAAAAGATTCATTTTGCTTAGCTTAGTCTGTAACTTGAAAACTATGTACCGTATGGCCCTATAAACTGTGTTGGGATGAAAGCTAGCCACTTTGAGCATTGTGGGAAGTGCTGGGGCAGTTTGGGACAACAGGGCCAAAATGTCACTTTCACAGTCCCAAAGTGCCATTTTCACAGTAAAAAGGCCTGGTTCACTTTTGCTTAGCTTAGTCTGTAACTTGAAAACTATGTACCGTATGGCCCTATAAACTGTGTTGGGATGAAAGCTAGCCACTTTGAGCAGTGTGGGAAGTGCTGGGGCAGTTTGGGACAACAGGGCCAAAATGTCACTTTCACAGTCCCAAAGTGCCATTTTCACAGTAAAAAGGCCTGGTTCACTTTTGCTTAGCTTAGTCTGTAACTTGAAAACTATGTACCGTATGGCCCTATAAACTGTGTTGGGATGAAAGCTAGCCACTTTGAGCATTGTGGCAAGAGCTGGGGCAGTTTGGGACAACAGGGAACGAACAGGGCCAAAATGTCACTTTCACAGTCCCAAAGTGCCATTTTCACAGTAAAAAGGCCTGGTTCACTTTTGCTTAGCTTAGTCTGTAACTTGAAAACTATGTACCGTATGGCCCTATAAACTGTGTTGGGATGAAAGCTAGCCACTTTGAGCAATGTGGGAAGTGCTGGGGCAGTTTGGGACAACAGGGCCAAAATGTCACTTTCACAGTCCCAAAGTGCCATTTTCACAGTAAAAAGGCCTGGTTCACTTTTGCTTAGCTTAGTCTGTAACTTGAAAACTATGTACCGTATGGCCCTATAAACTGTGTTGGGATGAAAGCTAGCCACTTTGAGCAATGTGGGAAGTGCTGGGGCAGTTTGGGACAACAGGGCCAAAATGTCACTTTCACAGTCCCAAAGTGCCATTTTCACAGTAAAAAGGCCTGGTTCACTTTTGCTTAGCTTAGTCTGTAACTTGAAAACTATGTACCGTATGGCCCTATAAACTGTGTTGGGATGAAAGCTAGCCACTTTGAGCAATGTGGGAAGTGCTGGGGCAGTTTGGGACAACAGGGCCAAAATGTCACTTTCACAGTCCCAAAGTGCCGTTTTCACAGTAAAAAAAAAAAGATTCATTTTGCTTAGCTTAGTCTGTAACTTGAAAACTATGTACCGTATGGCCCTATAAACTGTGTTGGGATGAAAGCTAGCCACTTTGAGCAATGTGGGAAGTGCTGGGGCAGTTTGGGACAACAGGGCCAAAATGTCACTTTCACAGTCCCAAAGTGCCATTTTCACAGTAAAAAGGCCTGGTTCACTTTTGCTTAGCTTAGTCTGTAACTTGAAAACTATGTACCGTATGGCCCTATAAACTGTGTTGGGATGAAAGCTAGCCACTTTGAGCAATGTGGGAAGTGCTGGGGCAGTTTGGGACAACAGGGCCAAAATGTCACTTTCACAGTCCCAAAGTGCCATTTTCACAGTAAAAAGGCCTGGTTCACTTTTGCTTAGCTTAGTCTGTAACTTGAAAACTATGTACCGTATGGCCCTATAAACTGTGTTGGGATGAAAGCTAGCCACTTTGAGCAATGTGGGAAGTGCTGGGGCAGTTTGGGACAACAGGGCCAAAATGTCACTTTCACAGTCCCAAAGTGCCATTTTCACAGTAAAAAAAAAACAGATTCATTTTGCTTAGCTTAGTCTGTAACTTGAAAACTATGTACCGTATGGCCCTATAAACTGTGTTGGGATGAAAGCTAGCCACTTTGAGCAATGTGGGAAGTGCTGGGGCAGTTTGGGACAACAGGGCCAAAATGTCACTTTCACAGTCCCAAAGTGCCATTTTCACAGTAAAAAGGCCTGGTTCACTTTTGCTTAGCTTAGTCTGTAACTTGAAAACTATGTACCGTATGGCCCTATAAACTGTGTTGGGATGAAAGCTAGCCACTTTGAGCAATGTGGGAAGTGCTGGGGCAGTTTGGGACAACAGGGCCAAAATGTCACTTTCACAGTCCCAAAGTGCCATTTTCACAGTAAAAAAAAACAGATTCATTTTGCTTAGCTTAGTCTGTAACTTGAAAACTATGTACCGTATGGCCCTATAAACTGTGTTGGGATGAAAGCTAGCCACTTTGAGCAATGTGGGAAGTGCTGGGGCAGTTTGGGACAACAGGGCCAAAATGTCACTTTCACAGTCCCAAAGTGCCGTTTTCACAGTAAAAAAAAAAAGATTCATTTTGCTTAGCTTTGTCTGTAACTTGAAAACTATGTACCGTATGGCCCTATAAACTGTGTTGGGATGAAAGCTAGCCACTTTGAGCAATGTGGGAAGTGCTGGGGCAGTTTGGGACAACAGGGCCAAAATGTCACTTTCACAGTCCCAAAGTGCCATTTTCACAGTAAAAAGGCCTGGTTCACTTTTGCTTAGCTTAGTCTGTAACTTGAAAACTATGTACCGTATGGCCCTATAAACTGTGTTGGGATGAAAGCTAGCCACTTTGAGCAATGTGGGAAGTGCTGGGGCAGTTTGGGACAACAGGGCCAAAATGTCACTTTCACAGTCCCAAAGTGCCATTTTCACAGTAAAAAGGCCTGGTTCACTTTTGCTTAGCTTAGTCTGTAACTTGAAAACTATGTACCGTATGGCCCTATAAACTGTGTTGGGATGAAAGCTAGCCACTTTGAGCATTGTGGCAAGAGCTGGGGCAGTTTGGGACAACAGGGAACGAACAGGGCCAAAATGTCACTTTCACAGTCCCAAAGTGCCATTTTCACAGTAAAAAGGCCTGGTTCACTTTTGCTTAGCTTAGTCTGTAACTTGAAAACTATGTACCGTATGGCCCTATAAACTGTGTTGGGATGAAAGCTAGCCACTTTGAGCAATGTGGGAAGTGCTGGGGCAGTTTGGGACAACAGGGCCAAAATGTCACTTTCACAGTCCCAAAGTGCCATTTTCACAGTAAAAAGGCCTGGTTCACTTTTGCTTAGCTTAGTCTGTAACTTGAAAACTATGTACCGTATGGCCCTATAAACTGTGTTGGGATGAAAGCTAGCCACTTTGAGCAATGTGGGAAGTGCTGGGGCAGTTTGGGACAACAGGGCCAAAATGTCACTTTCACAGTCCCAAAGTGCCATTTTCACAGTAAAAAAAAAACAGATTCATTTTGCTTAGCTTAGTCTGTAACTTGAAAACTATGTACCGTATGGCCCTATAAACTGTGTTGGGATGAAAGCTAGCCACTTTGAGCAATGTGGGAAGTGCTGGGGCAGTTTGGGACAACAGGGCCAAAATGTCACTTTCACAGTCCCAAAGTGCCATTTTCACAGTAAAAAGGCCTGGTTCACTTTTGCTTAGCTTAGTCTGTAACTTGAAAACTATGTACCGTATGGCCCTATAAACTGTGTTGGGATGAAAGCTAGCCACTTTGAGCAATGTGGGAAGTGCTGGGGCAGTTTGGGACAACAGGGCCAAAATGTCACTTTCACAGTCCCAAAGTGCCATTTTCACAGTAAAAAAAAACAGATTCATTTTGCTTAGCTTAGTCTGTAACTTGAAAACTATGTACCGTATGGCCCTATAAACTGTGTTGGGATGAAAGCTAGCCACTTTGAGCAATGTGGGAAGTGCTGGGGCAGTTTGGGACAACAGGGCCAAAATGTCACTTTCACAGTCCCAAAGTGCCGTTTTCACAGTAAAAAAAAAAAGATTCATTTTGCTTAGCTTTGTCTGTAACTTGAAAACTATGTACCGTATGGCCCTATAAACTGTGTTGGGATGAAAGCTAGCCACATTGAGCAATGTGGGAAGTGCTGGGGCAGTTTGGGACAACAGGGCCAAAATGTCACTTTCACAGTCCCAAAGTGCCATTTTCACAGTAAAAAGGCCTGGTTCACTTTTGCTTAGCTTAGTCTGTAACTTGAAAACTATGTACCGTATGGCCCTATAAACTGTGTTGGGATGAAAGCTAGCCACTTTGAGCAATGTGGGAAGTGCTGGGGCAGTTTGGGACAACAGGGCCAAAATGTCACTTTCACAGTCCCAAAGTGCCATTTTCACAGTAAAAAGGCCTGGTTCACTTTTGCTTAGCTTAGTCTGTAACTTGAAAACTATGTACCGTATGGCCCTATAAACTGTGTTGGGATGAAAGCTAGCCACTTTGAGCATTGTGGCAAGAGCTGGGGCAGTTTGGGACAACAGGGAACGAACAGGGCCAAAATGTCACTTTCACAGTCCCAAAGTGCCATTTTCACAGTAAAAAGGCCTGGTTCACTTTTGCTTAGCTTAGTCTGTAACTTGAAAACTATGTACCGTATGGCCCTATAAACTGTGTTGGGATGAAAGCTAGCCACTTTGAGCAATGTGGGAAGTGCTGGGGCAGTTTGGGACAACAGGGCCAAAATGTCACTTTCACAGTCCCAAAGTGCCATTTTCACAGTAAAAAGGCCTGGTTCACTTTTGCTTAGCTTAGTCTGTAACTTGAAAACTATGTACCGTATGGCCCTATAAACTGTGTTGGGATGAAAGCTAGCTACTTTGAGCAATGTGGGAAGTGCTGGGGCAGTTTGGGACAACAGGGCCAAAATGTCACTTTCACAGTCCCAAAGTGCCATTTTCACAGTAAAAAGGCCTGGTTCACTTTTGCTTAGCTTAGTCTGTAACTTGAAAACTATGTACCGTATGGCCCTATAAACTGTGTTGGGATGAAAGCTAGCCACTTTGAGCAATGTGGGAAGTGCTGGGGCAGTTTGGGACAACAGGGCCAAAATGTCACTTTCACAGTCCCAAAGTGCCATTTTCACAGTAAAAAGGCCTGGTTCACTTTTGCTTAGCTTAGTCTGTAACTTGAAAACTATGTACCGTATGGCCCTATAAACTGTGTTGGGATGAAAGCTAGCCACTTTGAGCAATGTGGGAAGTGCTGGGGCAGTTTGGGACAACAGGGCCAAAATGTCACTTTCACAGTCCCAAAGTGCCGTTTTCACAGTAAAAAAAAAAAGATTCATTTTGCTTAGCTTAGTCTGTAACTTGAAAACTATGTACCGTATGGCCCTATAAACTGTGTTGGGATGAAAGCTAGCCACTTTGAGCAATGTGGGAAGTGCTGGGGCAGTTTGGGACAACAGGGCCAAAATGTCACTTTCACAGTCCCAAAGTGCCATTTTCACAGTAAAAAGGCCTGGTTCACTTTTGCTTAGCTTAGTCTGTAACTTGAAAACTATGTACCGTATGGCCCTATAAACTGTGTTGGGATGAAAGCTAGCCACTTTGAGCAATGTGGGAAGTGCTGGGGCAGTTTGGGACAACAGGGCCAAAATGTCACTTTCACAGTCCCAAAGTGCCATTTTCACAGTAAAAAGGCCTGGTTCACTTTTGCTTAGCTTAGTCTGTAACTTGAAAACTATGTACCGTATGGCCCTATAAACTGTGTTGGGATGAAAGCTAGCCACTTTGAGCAGTGTGGGAAGTGCTGGGGCAGTTTGGGACAACAGGGCCAAAATGTCACTTTCACAGTCCCAAAGTGCCATTTTCACAGTAAAAAGGCCTGGTTCACTTTTGCTTAGCTTAGTCTGTAACTTGAAAACTATGTACCGTATGGCCCTATAAACTGTGTTGGGATGAAAGCTAGCCACTTTGAGCATTGTGGCAAGAGCTGGGGCAGTTTGGGACAACAGGGAACGAACAGGGCCAAAATGTCACTTTCACAGTCCCAAAGTGCCATTTTCACAGTAAAAAGGCCTGGTTCACTTTTGCTTAGCTTAGTCTGTAACTTGAAAACTATGTACCGTATGGCCCTATAAACTGTGTTGGGATGAAAGCTAGCCACTTTGAGCAATGTGGGAAGTGCTGGGGCAGTTTGGGACAACAGGGCCAAAATGTCACTTTCACAGTCCCAAAGTGCCATTTTCACAGTAAAAAGGCCTGGTTCACTTTTGCTTAGCTTAGTCTGTAACTTGAAAACTATGTACCGTATGGCCCTATAAACTGTGTTGGGATGAAAGCTAGCCACTTTGAGCAATGTGGGAAGTGCTGGGGCAGTTTGGGACAACAGGGCCAAAATGTCACTTTCACAGTCCCAAAGTGCCATTTTCACAGTAAAAAGGCCTGGTTCACTTTTGCTTAGCTTAGTCTGTAACTTGAAAACTATGTACCGTATGGCCCTATAAACTGTGTTGGGATGAAAGCTAGCCACTTTGAGCAATGTGGGAAGTGCTGGGGCAGTTTGGGACAACAGGGCCAAAATGTCACTTTCACAGTCCCAAAGTGCCGTTTTCACAGTAAAAAAAAAAAGATTCATTTTGCTTAGCTTAGTCTGTAACTTGAAAACTATGTACCGTATGGCCCTATAAACTGTGTTGGGATGAAAGCTAGCCACTTTGAGCAATGTGGGAAGTGCTGGGGCAGTTTGGGACAACAGGGCCAAAATGTCACTTTCACAGTCCCAAAAGTGCCATTTTCACAGTAAAAAGGCCTGGTTCACTTTTGCTTAGCTTAGTCTGTAACTTGAAAACTATGTACCGTATGGCCCTATAAACTGTGTTGGGATGAAAGCTAGCCACTTTGAGCAATGTGGGAAGTGCTGGGGCAGTTTGGGACAACAGGGCCAAAATGTCACTTTCACAGTCCCAAAGTGCCATTTTCACAGTAAAAAGGCCTGGTTCACTTTTGCTTAGCTTAGTCTGTAACTTGAAAACTATGTACCGTATGGCCCTATAAACTGTGTTGGGATGAAAGCTAGCCACTTTGAGCAGTGTGGGAAGTGCTGGGGCAGTTTGGGACAACAGGGCCAAAATGTCACTTTCACAGTCCCAAAGTGCCATTTTCACAGTAAAAAGGCCTGGTTCACTTTTGCTTAGCTTAGTCTGTAACTTGAAAACTATGTACCGTATGGCCCTATAAACTGTGTTGGGATGAAAGCTAGCCACTTTGAGCATTGTGGCAAGAGCTGGGGCAGTTTGGGACAACAGGAACGAACAGGGCCAAAATGTCACTTTCACAGTCCCAAAGTGCCATTTTCACAGTAAAAAGGCCTGGTTCACTTTTGCTTAGCTTAGTCTGTAACTTGAAAACTATGTACCGTATGGCCCTATAAACTGTGTTGGGATGAAAGCTAGCCACTTTGAGCAATGTGGGAAGTGCTGGGGCAGTTTGGGACAACAGGGCCAAAATGTCACTTTCACAGTCCCAAAGTGCCATTTTCACAGTAAAAAGGCCTGGTTCACTTTTGCTTAGCTTAGTCTGTAACTTGAAAACTATGTACCGTATGGCCCTATAAACTGTGTTGGGATGAAAGCTAGCCACTTTGAGCAATGTGGGAAGTGCTGGGGCAGTTTGGGACAACAGGGCCAAAATGTCACTTTCACAGTCCCAAAGTGCCATTTTCACAGTAAAAAGGCCTGGTTCACTTTTGCTTAGCTTAGTCTGTAACTTGAAAACTATGTACCGTATGGCCCTATAAACTGTGTTGGGATGAAAGCTAGCCACTTTGAGCAATGTGGGAAGTGCTGGGGCAGTTTGGGACAACAGGGCCAAAATGTCACTTTCACAGTCCCAAAGTGCCATTTTCACAGTAAAAAGGCCTGGTTCACTTTTGCTTAGCTTAGTCTGTAACTTGAAAACTATGTACCGTATGGCCCTATAAACTGTGTTGGGATGAAAGCTAGCCACTTTGAGCAATGTGGGAAGTGCTGGGGCAGTTTGGGACAACAGGGCCAAAATGTCACTTTCACAGTCCCAAAGTGCCATTTTCACAGTAAAAAGGCCTGGTTCACTTTTGCTTAGCTTAGTCTGTAACTTGAAAACTATGTACCGTATGGCCCTATAAACTGTGTTGGGATGAAAGCTAGCCACTTTGAGCAATGTGGGAAGTGCTGGGGCAGTTTGGGACAACAGGGCCAAAATGTCACTTTCACAGTCCCAAAGTGCCGTTTTCACAGTAAAAAAAAAAAGATTCATTTTGCTTAGCTTAGTCTGTAACTTGAAAACTATGTACCGTATGGCCCTATAAACTGTGTTGGGATGAAAGCTAGCCACTTTGAGCAATGTGGGAAGTGCTGGGGCAGTTTGGGACAACAGGGCCAAAATGTCACTTTCACAGTCCCAAAGTGCCATTTTCACAGTAAAAAGGCCTGGTTCACTTTTGCTTAGCTTAGTCTGTAACTTGAAAACTATGTACCGTATGGCCCTATAAACTGTGTTGGGATGAAAGCTAGCCACTTTGAGCAATGTGGGAAGTGCTGGGGCAGTTTGGGACAACAGGGCCAAAATGTCACTTTCACAGTCCCAAAGTGCCATTTTCACAGTAAAAAGGCCTGGTTCACTTTTGCTTAGCTTAGTCTGTAACTTGAAAACTATGTACCGTATGGCCCTATAAACTGTGTTGGGATGAAAGCTAGCCACTTTGAGCAATGTGGGAAGTGCTGGGGCAGTTTGGGACAACAGGGCCAAAATGTCACTTTCACAGTCCCAAAGTGCCGTTTTCACAGTAAAAAAAAAAAGATTCATTTTGCTTAGCTTAGTCTGTAACTTGAAAACTATGTACCGTATGGCCCTATAAACTGTGTTGGGATGAAAGCTAGCCACTTTGAGCAATGTGGGAAGTGCTGGGGCAGTTTGGGACAACAGGGCCAAAATGTCACTTTCACAGTCCCAAAGTGCCATTTTCACAGTAAAAAGGCCTGGTTCACTTTTGCTTAGCTTAGTCTGTAACTTGAAAACTATGTACCGTATGGCCCTATAAACTGTGTTGGGATGAAAGCTAGCCACACAGTAAAATGTGGGAAGTGCTGGGGCAGTTTGGGACAACAGGGCCAAAATGTCACTTTCACAGTCCCAAAGTGCCATTTTCACAGTAAAAAGGCCTGGTTCACTTTTGCTTAGCTTAGTCTGTAACTTGAAAACTATGTACCGTATGGCCCTATAAACTGTGTTGGGATGAAAGCTAGCCACTTTGAGCAATGTGGGAAGTGCTGGGGCAGTTTGGGACAACAGGGCCAAAATGTCACTTTCACAGTCCCAAAGTGCCATTTTCACAGTAAAAAGGCCTGGTTCACTTTTGCTTAGCTTAGTCTGTAACTTGAAAACTATGTACCGTATGGCCCTATAAACTGTGTTGGGATGAAAGCTAGCCACTTTGAGCAATGTGGGAAGTGCTGGGGCAGTTTGGGACAACAGGGCCAAAATGTCACTTTCACAGTCCCAAAGTGCCATTTTCACAGTAAAAAGGCCTGGTTCACTTTTGCTTAGCTTAGTCTGTAACTTGAAAACTATGTACCGTATGGCCCTATAAACTGTGTTGGGATGAAAGCTAGCCACTTTGAGCAATGTGGGAAGTGCTGGGGCAGTTTGGGACAACAGGGCCAAAATGTCACTTTCACAGTCCCAAAGTGCCGTTTTCACAGTAAAAAAAAAAGATTCATTTTGCTTAGCTTAGTCTGTAACTTGAAAACTATGTACCGTATGGCCCTATAAACTGTGTTGGGATGAAAGCTAGCCACTTTGAGCAATGTGGGAAGTGCTGGGGCAGTTTGGGACAACAGGGCCAAAATGTCACTTTCACAGTCCCAAAGTGCCATTTTCACAGTAAAAAGGCCTGGTTCACTTTTGCTTAGCTTAGTCTGTAACTTGAAAACTATGTACCGTATGGCCCTATAAACTGTGTTGGGATGAAAGCTAGCCACTTTGAGCAATGTGGGAAGTGCTGGGGCAGTTTGGGACAACAGGGCCAAAATGTCACTTTCACAGTCCCAAAGTGCCATTTTCACAGTAAAAAGGCCTGGTTCACTTTTGCTTAGCTTAGTCTGTAACTTGAAAACTATGTACCGTATGGCCCTATAAACTGTGTTGGGATGAAAGCTAGCCACTTTGAGCAATGTGGGAAGTGCTGGGGCAGTTTGGGACAACAGGGCCAAAATGTCACTTTCACAGTCCCAAAGTGCCATTTTCACAGTAAAAAGGCCTGGTTCACTTTTGCTTAGCTTAGTCTGTAACTTGAAAACTATGTACCGTATGGCCCTATAAACTGTGTTGGGATGAAAGCTAGCCACTTTGAGCAATGTGGGAAGTGCTGGGGCAGTTTGGGACAACAGGGCCAAAATGTCACTTTCACAGTCCCAAAGTGCCATTTTCACAGTAAAAAGGCCTGGTTCACTTTTGCTTAGCTTAGTCTGTAACTTGAAAACTATGTACCGTATGGCCCTATAAACTGTGTTGGGATGAAAGCTAGCCACTTTGAGCAATGTGGGAAGTGCTGGGGCAGTTTGGGACAACAGGGCCAAAATGTCACTTTCACAGTCCCAAAGTGCCGTTTTCACAGTAAAAAAAAAAAGATTCATTTTGCTTAGCTTAGTCTGTAACTTGAAAACTATGTACCGTATGGCCCTATAAACTGTGTTGGGATGAAAGCTAGCCACTTTGAGCAATGTGGGAAGTGCTGGGGCAGTTTGGGACAACAGGGCCAAAATGTCACTTTCACAGTCCCAAAGTGCCATTTTCACAGTAAAAAGGCCTGGTTCACTTTTGCTTAGCTTAGTCTGTAACTTGAAAACTATGTACCGTATGGCCCTATAAACTGTGTTGGGATGAAAGCTAGCCACTTTGAGCAATGTGGGAAGTGCTGGGGCAGTTTGGGACAACAGGGCCAACATGTCACTTTCACAGTCCCAAAGTGCCATTTTCACAGTAAAAAGGCCTGGTTCACTTTTGCTTAGCTTAGTCTGTAACTTGAAAACTATGTACCGTATGGCCCTATAAACTGTGTTGGGATGAAAGCTAGCCACTTTGAGCAGTGTGGGAAGTGCTGGGGCAGTTTGGGACAACAGGGCCAAAATGTCACTTTCACAGTCCCAAAGTGCCATTTTCACAGTAAAAAGGCCTGGTTCACTTTTGCTTAGCTTAGTCTGTAACTTGAAAACTATGTACCGTATGGCCCTATAAACTGTGTTGGGATGAAAGCTAGCCACTTTGAGCATTGTGGCAAGAGCTGGGGCAGTTTGGGACAACAGGGAACGAACAGGGCCAAAATGTCACTTTCACAGTCCCAAAGTGCCATTTTCACAGTAAAAAGGCCTGGTTCACTTTTGCTTAGCTTAGTCTGTAACTTGAAAACTATGTACCGTATGGCCCTATAAACTGTGTTGGGATGAAAGCTAGCCACTTTGAGCAGTGTGGGAAGTGCTGGGGCAGTTTGGGACAACAGGGCCAAAATGTCACTTTCACAGTCCCAAAGTGCCATTTTCACAGTAAAAAGGCCTGGTTCACTTTTGCTTAGCTTAGTCTGTAACTTGAAAACTATGTACCGTATGGCCCTATAAACTGTGTTGGGATGAAAGCTAGCCACTTTGAGCATTGTGGCAAGAGCTGGGGCAGTTTGGGACAACAGGGAACGAACAGGGCCAAAATGTCACTTTCACAGTCCCAAAGTGCCATTTTCACAGTAAAAAGGCCTGGTTCACTTTTGCTTAGCTTAGTCTGTAACTTGAAAACTATGTACCGTATGGCCCTATAAACTGTGTTGGGATGAAAGCTAGCCACTTTGAGCAATGTGGGAGGTGCTGGGGCAGTTTGGGACAACAGGGCCAAAATGTCACTTTCACAGTCCCAAAGTGCCATTTTCACAGTAAAAAGGCCTGGTTCACTTTTGCTTAGCTTAGTCTGTAACTTGAAAACTATGTACCGTATGGCCCTATAAACTGTGTTGGGATGAAAGCTAGCCACTTTGAGCAATGTGGGAAGTGCTGGGGCAGTTTGGGACAACAGGGCCAAAATGTCACTTTCACAGTCCCAAAGTGCCATTTTCACAGTAAAAAGGCCTGGTTCACTTTTGCTTAGCTTAGTCTGTAACTTGAAAACTATGTACCGTATGGCCCTATAAACTGTGTTGGGATGAAAGCTAGCCACTTTGAGCAATGTGGGAAGTGCTGGGGCAGTTTGGGACAACAGGGCCAAAATGTCACTTTCACAGTCCCAAAGTGCCGTTTTCACAGTAAAAAAAAAAAGATTCATTTTGCTTAGCTTAGTCTGTAACTTGAAAACTATGTACCGTATGGCCCTATAAACTGTGTTGGGATGAAAGCTAGCCACTTTGAGCAATGTGGGAAGTGCTGGGGCAGTTTGGGACAACAGGGCCAAAATGTCACTTTCACAGTCCCAAAGTGCCATTTTCACAGTAAAAAGGCCTGGTTCACTTTTGCTTAGCTTAGTCTGTAACTTGAAAACTATGTACCGTATGGCCCTATAAACTGTGTTGGGATGAAAGCTAGCCACTTTGAGCAATGTGGGAAGTGCTGGGGCAGTTTGGGACAACAGGGCCAAAATGTCACTTTCACAGTCCCAAAGTGCCATTTTCACAGTAAAAAGGCCTGGTTCACTTTTGCTTAGCTTAGTCTGTAACTTGAAAACTATGTACCGTATGGCCCTATAAACTGTGTTGGGATGAAAGCTAGCCACTTTGAGCAATGTGGGAAGTGCTGGGGCAGTTTGGGACAACAGGGCCAAAATGTCACTTTCACAGTCCCAAAGTGCCATTTTCACAGTAAAAAAAAAACAGATTCATTTTGCTTAGCTTAGTCTGTAACTTGAAAACTATGTACCGTATGGCCCTATAAACTGTGTTGGGATGAAAGCTAGCCACTTTGAGCAATGTGGGAAGTGCTGGGGCAGTTTGGGACAACAGGGCCAAAATGTCACTTTCACAGTCCCAAAGTGCCATTTTCACAGTAAAAAGGCCTGGTTCACTTTTGCTTAGCTTAGTCTGTAACTTGAAAACTATGTACCGTATGGCCCTATAAACTGTGTTGGGATGAAAGCTAGCCACTTTGAGCAATGTGGGAAGTGCTGGGGCAGTTTGGGACAACAGGGCCAAAATGTCACTTTCACAGTCCCAAAGTGCCATTTTCACAGTAAAAAGGCCTGGTTCACTTTTGCTTAGCTTAGTCTGTAACTTGAAAACTATGTACCGTATGGCCCTATAAACTGTGTTGGGATGAAAGCTAGCCACTTTGAGCAATGTGGGAAGTGCTGGGGCAGTTTGGGACAACAGGGCCAAAATGTCACTTTCACAGTCCCAAAGTGCCATTTTCACAGTAAAAAGGCCTGGTTCACTTTTGCTTAGCTTAGTCTGTAACTTGAAAACTATGTACCGTATGGCCCTATAAACTGTGTTGGGATGAAAGCTAGCCACTTTGAGCAATGTGGGAAGTGCTGGGGCAGTTTGGGACAACAGGGCCAAAATGTCACTTTCACAGTCCCAAAGTGCCATTTTCACAGTAAAAAAAAAACAGATTCATTTTGCTTAGCTTAGTCTGTAACTTGAAAACTATGTACCGTATGGCCCTATAAACTGTGTTGGGATGAAAGCTAGCCACTTTGAGCAATGTGGGAAGTGCTGGGGCAGTTTGGGACAACAGGGCCAAAATGTCACTTTCACAGTCCCAAAGTGCCATTTTCACAGTAAAAAGGCCTGGTTCACTTTTGCTTAGCTTAGTCTGTAACTTGAAAACTATGTACCGTATGGCCCTATAAACTGTGTTGGGATGAAAGCTAGCCACTTTGAGCAATGTGGGAAGTGCTGGGGCAGTTTGGGACAACAGGGCCAAAATGTCACTTTCACAGTCCCAAAGTGCCATTTTCACAGTAAAAAAAAACAGATTCATTTTGCTTAGCTTAGTCTGTAACTTGAAAACTATGTACCGTATGGCCCTATAAACTGTGTTGGGATGAAAGCTAGCCACTTTGAGCAATGTGGGAAGTGCTGGGGCAGTTTGGGACAACAGGGCCAAAATGTCCATTTCACAGTCCCAAAGTGCCGTTTTCACAGTAAAAAAAAAAAGATTAATTTTGCTTAGCTTTGTCTGTAACTTGAAAACTATGTACCGTATGGCCCTATAAACTGTGTTGGGATGAAAGCTAGCCACTTTGAGCAATGTGGGAAGTGCTGGGGCAGTTTGGGACAACAGGGCCAAAATGTCACTTTCACAGTCCCAAAGTGCCATTTTCACAGTAAAAAGGCCTGGTTCACTTTTGCTTAGCTTAGTCTGTAACTTGAAAACTATGTACCGTATGGCCCTATAAACTGTGTTGGGATGAAAGCTAGCCACTTTGAGCAATGTGGGAAGTGCTGGGGCAGTTTGGGACAACAGGGCCAAAATGTCACTTTCACAGTCCCAAAGTGCCATTTTCACAGTAAAAAGGCCTGGTTCACTTTTGCTTAGCTTAGTCTGTAACTTGAAAACTATGTACCGTATGGCCCTATAAACTGTGTTGGGATGAAAGCTAGCCACTTTGAGCATTGTGGCAAGAGCTGGGGCAGTTTGGGACAACAGGGAACGAACAGGGCCAAAATGTCACTTTCACAGTCCCAAAGTGCCATTTTCACAGTAAAAAGGCCTGGTTCACTTTTGCTTAGCTTAGTCTGTAACTTGAAAACTATGTACCGTATGGCCCTATAAACTGTGTTGGGATGAAAGCTAGCCACTTTGAGCAATGTGGGAAGTGCTGGGGCAGTTTGGGACAACAGGGCCAAAATGTCACTTTCACAGTCCCAAAGTGCCATTTTCACAGTAAAAAGGCCTGGTTCACTTTTGCTTAGCTTAGTCTGTAACTTGAAAACTATGTACCGTATGGCCCTATAAACTGTGTTGGGATGAAAGCTAGCCACTTTGAGCAATGTGGGAAGTGCTGGGGCAGTTTGGGACAACAGGGCCAAAATGTCACTTTCACAGTCCCAAAGTGCCGTTTTCACAGTAAAAAAAAAAAGATTCATTTTGCTTAGCTTTGTCTGTAACTTGAAAACTATGTACCGTATGGCCCTATAAACTGTGTTGGGATGAAAGCTAGCCACTTTAGCAATGTGGGAAGTGCTGGGGCAGTTTGGGACAACAGGGCCAAAATGTCACTTTCACAGTCCCAAAGTGCCATTTTCACAGTAAAAAGGCCTGGTTCACTTTTGCTTAGCTTAGTCTGTAACTCTGAAAACTATGTACCGTATGGCCCTATAAACTGTGTTGGGATGAAAGCTAGCCACTTTGAGCAATGTGGGAAGTGCTGGGGCAGTTTGGGACAACAGGGCCAAAATGTCACTTTCACAGTCCCAAAGTGCCATTTTCACAGTAAAAAGGCCTGGTTCACTTTTGCTTAGCTTAGTCTGTAACTTGAAAACTATGTACCGTATGGCCCTATAAACTGTGTTGGGATGAAAGCTAGCCACTTTGAGCATTGTGGCAAGAGCTGGGGCAGTTTGGGACAACAGGGAACGAACAGGGCCAAAATGTCACTTTCACAGTCCCAAAGTGCCATTTTCACAGTAAAAAGGCCTGGTTCACTTTTGCTTAGCTTAGTCTGTAACTTGAAAACTATGTACCGTATGGCCCTATAAACTGTGTTGGGATGAAAGCTAGCCACTTTGAGCAATGTGGGAAGTGCTGGGGCAGTTTGGGACAACAGGGCCAAAATGTCACTTTCACAGTCCCAAAGTGCCATTTTCACAGTAAAAAGGCCTGGTTCACTTTTGCTTAGCTTAGTCTGTAACTTGAAAACTATGTACCGTATGGCCCTATAAACTGTGTTGGGATGAAAGCTAGCCACTTTGAGCAATGTGGGAAGTGCTGGGGCAGTTTGGGACAACAGGGCCAAAATGTCACTTTCACAGTCCCAAAGTGCCATTTTCACAGTAAAAAGGCCTGGTTCACTTTTGCTTAGCTTAGTCTGTAACTTGAAAACTATGTACCGTATGGCCCTATAAACTGTGTTGGGATGAAAGCTAGCCACTTTGAGCAATGTGGGAAGTGCTGGGGCAGTTTGGGACAACAGGGCCAAAATGTCACTTTCACAGTCCCAAAGTGCCATTTTCACAGTAAAAAGGCCTGGTTCACTTTTGCTTAGCTTAGTCTGTAACTTGAAAACTATGTACCGTATGGCCCTATAAACTGTGTTGGGATGAAAGCTAGCCACTTTGAGCAATGTGGGAAGTGCTGGGGCAGTTTGGGACAACAGGGCCAAAATGTCACTTTCACAGTCCCAAAGTGCCGTTTTCACAGTAAAAAAAAAAAGATTCATTTTGCTTAGCTTAGTCTGTAACTTGAAAACTATGTACCGTATGGCCCTATAAACTGTGTTGGGATGAAAGCTAGCCACTTTGAGCAATGTGGGAAGTGCTGGGGCAGTTTGGGACAACAGGGCCAAAATGTCACTTTCACAGTCCCAAAGTGCCATTTTCACAGTAAAAAGGCCTGGTTCACTTTTGCTTAGCTTAGTCTGTAACTTGAAAACTATGTACCGTATGGCCCTATAAACTGTGTTGGGATGAAAGCTAGCCACTTTGAGCAATGTGGGAAGTGCTGGGGCAGTTTGGGACAACAGGGCCAAAATGTCACTTTCACAGTCCCAAAGTGCCGTTTTCACAGTAAAAAAAAAAAGATTCATTTTGCTTAGCTTAGTCTGTAACTTGAAAACTATGTACCGTATGGCCCTATAAACTGTGTTGGGATGAAAGCTAGCCACTTTGAGCAATGTGGGAAGTGCTGGGGCAGTTTGGGACAACAGGGCCAAAATGTCACTTTCACAGTCCCAAAGTGCCATTTTCACAGTAAAAAGGCCTGGTTCACTTTTGCTTAGCTTAGTCTGTAACTTGAAAACTATGTACCGTATGGCCCTATAAACTGTGTTGGGATGAAAGCTAGCCACTTTGAGCAATGTGGGAAGTGCTGGGGCAGTTTGGGACAACAGGGCCAAAATGTCACTTTCACAGTCCCAAAGTGCCATTTTCACAGTAAAAAGGCCTGGTTCACTTTTGCTTAGCTTAGTCTGTAACTTGAAAACTATGTACCGTATGGCCCTATAAACTGTGTTGGGATGAAAGCTAGCCACTTTGAGCAGTGTGGGAAGTGCTGGGGCAGTTTGGGACAACAGGGCCAAAATGTCACTTTCACAGTCCCAAAGTGCCATTTTCACAGTAAAAAGG
Source organism: Protomyctophum bolini (assembly GCF_963924005.1). Classification (NCBI taxonomy): domain Eukaryota; kingdom Metazoa; phylum Chordata; class Actinopteri; order Myctophiformes; family Myctophidae; genus Protomyctophum; species Protomyctophum bolini. Next base: position 60,112 of record NW_027665527.1, read on the forward strand.
CCTGGTTCACTTTTGCTTAGCTTAGTCTGTAACTTGAAAACTATGTACCGTATGGCCCTATAAACTGTGTTGGGATGAAAGCTAGCCACTTTGAGCATTGTGGCAAGAGCTGGGGCAGTTTGGGACAACAGGGAACGAACAGGGCCAAAATGTCACTTTCACAGTCCCAAAGTGCCATTTTCACAGTAAAAAGGCCTGGTTCACTTTTGCTTAGCTTAGTCTGTAACTTGAAAACTATGTACCGTATGGCCCTATAAACTGTGTTGGGATGAAAGCTAGCCACTTTGAGCAATGTGGGAAGTGCTGGGGCAGTTTGGGACAACAGGGCCAAAATGTCACTTTCACAGTCCCAAAGTGCCATTTTCACAGTAAAAAGGCCTGGTTCACTTTTGCTTAGCTTAGTCTGTAACTTGAAAACTATGTACCGTATGGCCCTATAAACTGTGTTGGGATGAAAGCTAGCCACTTTGAGCAATGTGGGAAGTGCTGGGGCAGTTTGGGACAACAGGGCCAAAATGTCACTTTCACAGTCCCAAAGTGCCATTTTCACAGTAAAAAGGCCTGGTTCACTTTTGCTTAGCTTAGTCTGTAACTTGAAAACTATGTACCGTATGGCCCTATAAACTGTGTTGGGATGAAAGCTAGCCACTTTGAGCAATGTGGGAAGTGCTGGGGCAGTTTGGGACAACAGGGCCAAAATGTCACTTTCACAGTCCCAAAGTGCCATTTTCACAGTAAAAAGGCCTGGTTCACTTTTGCTTAGCTTAGTCTGTAACTTGAAAACTATGTACCGTATGGCCCTATAAACTGTGTTGGGATGAAAGCTAGCCACTTTGAGCAATGTGGGAAGTGCTGGGGCAGTTTGGGACAACAGGGCCAAAATGTCACTTTCACAGTCCCAAAGTGCCATTTTCACAGTAAAAAGGCCTGGTTCACTTTTGCTTAGCTTAGTCTGTAACTTGAAAACTATGTACCGTATGGCCCTATAAACTGTGTTGGGATGAAAGCTAGCCACTTTGAGCAGTGTGGGAAGTGCTGGGGCAGTTTGGGACAACAGGGCCAAAATGTCACTTTCACAGTCCCAAAGTGCCATTTTCACAGTAAAAAGGCCTGGTTCACTTTTGCTTAGCTTAGTCTGTAACTTGAAAACTATGTACCGTATGGCCCTATAAACTGTGTTGGGATGAAAGCTAGCCACTTTGAGCATTGTGGCAAGAGCTGGGGCAGTTTGGGACAACAGGGAACGAACAGGGCCAAAATGTCACTTTCACAGTCCCAAAGTGCCATTTTCACAGTAAAAAGGCCTGGTTCACTTTTGCTTAGCTTAGTCTGTAACTTGAAAACTATGTACCGTATGGCCCTATAAACTGTGTTGGGATGAAAGCTAGCCACTTTGAGCAATGTGGGAAGTGCTGGGGCAGTTTGGGACAACAGGGCCAAAATGTCACTTTCACAGTCCCAAAGTGCCATTTTCACAGTAAAAAGGCCTGGTTCACTTTTGCTTAGCTTAGTCTGTAACTTGAAAACTATGTACCGTATGGCCCTATAAACTGTGTTGGGATGAAAGCTAGCCACTTTGAGCAATGTGGGAAGTGCTGGGGCAGTTTGGGACAACAGGGCCAAAATGTCACTTTCACAGTCCCAAAGTGCCGTTTTCACAGTAAAAAAAAAAAGATTCATTTTGCTTAGCTTAGTCTGTAACTTGAAAACTATGTACCGTATGGCCCTATAAACTGTGTTGGGATGAAAGCTAGCCACTTTGAGCAATGTGGGAAGTGCTGGGGCAGTTTGGGACAACAGGGCCAAAATGTCACTTTCACAGTCCCAAAGTGCCATTTTCACAGTAAAAAGGCCTGGTTCACTTTTGCTTAGCTTAGTCTGTAACTTGAAAACTATGTACCGTATGGCCCTATAAACTGTGTTGGGATGAAAGCTAGCCACTTTGAGCAATGTGGGAAGTGCTGGGGCAGTTTGGGACAACAGGGCCAAAATGTCACTTTCACAGTCCCAAAGTGCCATTTTCACAGTAAAAAGGCCTGGTTCACTTTTGCTTAGCTTAGTCTGTAACTTGAAAACTATGTACCGTATGGCCCTATAAACTGTGTTGGGATGAAAGCTAGCCACTTTGAGCATTGTGGCAAGAGCTGGGGCAGTTTGGGACAACAGGGAACGAACAGGGCCAAAATGTCACTTTCACAGTCCCAAAGTGCCATTTTCACAGTAAAAAGGCCTGGTTCACTTTTGCTTAGCTTAGTCTGTAACTTGAAAACTATGTACCGTATGGCCCTATAAACTGTGTTGGGATGAAAGCTAGCCACTTTGAGCAATGTGGGAAGTGCTGGGGCAGTTTGGGACAACAGGGCCAAAATGTCACTTTCACAGTCCCAAAGTGCCATTTTCACAGTAAAAAGGCCTGGTTCACTTTTGCTTAGCTTAGTCTGTAACTTGAAAACTATGTACCGTATGGCCCTATAAACTGTGTTGGGATGAAAGCTAGCCACTTTGAGCAATGTGGGAAGTGCTGGGGCAGTTTGGGACAACAGGGCCAAAATGTCACTTTCACAGTCCCAAAGTGCCATTTTCACAGTAAAAAGGCCTGGTTCACTTTTGCTTAGCTTAGTCTGTAACTTGAAAACTATGTACCGTATGGCCCTATAAACTGTGTTGGGATGAAAGCTAGCCACTTTGAGCAATGTGGGAAGTGCTGGGGCAGTTTGGGACAACAGGGCCAAAATGTCACTTTCACAGTCCCAAAGTGCCATTTTCACAGTAAAAAGGCCTGGTTCACTTTTGCTTAGCTTAGTCTGTAACTTGAAAACTATGTACCGTATGGCCCTATAAACTGTGTTGGGATGAAAGCTAGCCACTTTGAGCAATGTGGGAAGTGCTGGGGCAGTTTGGGACAACAGGGCCAAAATGTCACTTTCACAGTCCCAAAGTGCCATTTTCACAGTAAAAAGGCCTGGTTCACTTTTGCTTAGCTTAGTCTGTAACTTGAAAACTATGTACCGTATGGCCCTATAAACTGTGTTGGGATGAAAGCTAGCCACTTTGAGCAATGTGGGAAGTGCTGGGGCAGTTTGGGACAACAGGGCCAAAATGTCACTTTCACAGTCCCAAAGTGCCATTTTCACAGTAAAAAGGCCTGGTTCACTTTTGCTTAGCTTAGTCTGTAACTTGAAAACTATGTACCGTATGGCCCTATAAACTGTGTTGGGATGAAAGCTAGCCACTTTGAGCAGTGTGGGAAGTGCTGGGGCAGTTTGGGACAACAGGGCCAAAATGTCACTTTCACAGTCCCAAAGTGCCATTTTCACAGTAAAAAGGCCTGGTTCACTTTTGCTTAGCTTAGTCTGTAACTTGAAAACTATGTACCGTATGGCCCTATAAACTGTGTTGGGATGAAAGCTAGCCACTTTGAGCATTGTGGCAAGAGCTGGGGCAGTTTGGGACAACAGGGAACGAACAGGGCCAAAATGTCACTTTCACAGTCCCAAAGTGCCATTTTCACAGTAAAAAGGCCTGGTTCACTTTTGCTTAGCTTAGTCTGTAACTTGAAAACTATGTACCGTATGGCCCTATAAACTGTGTTGGGATGAAAGCTAGCCACTTTGAGCAATGTGGGAAGTGCTGGGGCAGTTTGGGACAACAGGGCCAAAATGTCACTTTCACAGTCCCAAAGTGCCATTTTCACAGTAAAAAGGCCTGGTTCACTTTTGCTTAGCTTAGTCTGTAACTTGAAAACTATGTACCGTATGGCCCTATAAACTGTGTTGGGATGAAAGCTAGCCACTTTGAGCAATGTGGGAAGTGCTGGGGCAGTTTGGGACAACAGGGCCAAAATGTCACTTTCACAGTCCCAAAGTGCCATTTTCACAGTAAAAAGGCCTGGTTCACTTTTGCTTAGCTTAGTCTGTAACTTGAAAACTATGTACCGTATGGCCCTATAAACTGTGTTGGGATGAAAGCTAGCCACTTTGAGCAATGTGGGAAGTGCTGGGGCAGTTTGGGACAACAGGGCCAAAATGTCACTTTCACAGTCCCAAAGTGCCATTTTCACAGTAAAAAGGCCTGGTTCACTTTTGCTTAGCTTAGTCTGTAACTTGAAAACTATGTACCGTATGGCCCTATAAACTGTGTTGGGATGAAAGCTAGCCACTTTGAGCAATGTGGGAAGTGCTGGGGCAGTTTGGGACAACAGGGCCAAAATGTCACTTTCACAGTCCCAAAGTGCCATTTTCACAGTAAAAAGGCCTGGTTCACTTTTGCTTAGCTTAGTCTGTAACTTGAAAACTATGTACCGTATGGCCCTATAAACTGTGTTGGGATGAAAGCTAGCCACTTTGAGCAATGTGGGAAGTGCTGGGGCAGTTTGGGACAACAGGGCCAAAATGTCACTTTCACAGTCCCAAAGTGCCATTTTCACAGTAAAAAGGCCTGGTTCACTTTTGCTTAGCTTAGTCTGTAACTTGAAAACTATGTACCGTATGGCCCTATAAACTGTGTTGGGATGAAAGCTAGCCACTTTGAGCAATGTGGGAAGTGCTGGGGCAGTTTGGGACAACAGGGCCAAAATGTCACTTTCACAGTCCCAAAGTGCCATTTTCACAGTAAAAAGGCCTGGTTCACTTTTGCTTAGCTTAGTCTGTAACTTGAAAACTATGTACCGTATGGCCCTATAAACTGTGTTGGGATGAAAGCTAGCCACTTTGAGCATTGTGGCAAGAGCTGGGGCAGTTTGGGACAACAGGGAACGAACAGGGCCAAAATGTCACTTTCACAGTCCCAAAGTGCCATTTTCACAGTAAAAAGGCCTGGTTCACTTTTGCTTAGCTTAGTCTGTAACTTGAAAACTATGTACCGTATGGCCCTATAAACTGTGTTGGGATGAAAGCTAGCCACTTTGAGCAATGTGGGAAGTGCTGGGGCAGTTTGGGACAACAGGGCCAAAATGTCACTTTCACAGTCCCAAAGTGCCATTTTCACAGTAAAAAGGCCTGGTTCACTTTTGCTTAGCTTAGTCTGTAACTTGAAAACTATGTACCGTATGGCCCTATAAACTGTGTTGGGATGAAAGCTAGCCACTTTGAGCAATGTGGGAAGTGCTGGGGCAGTTTGGGACAACAGGGCCAAAATATCACTTTCACAGTCCCAAAGTGCCATTTTCACAGTAAAAAGGCCTGGTTCACTTTTGCTTAGCTTAGTCTGTAACTTGAAAACTATGTACCGTATGGCCCTATAAACTGTGTTGGGATGAAAGCTAGCCACTTTGAGCAATGTGGGAAGTGCTGGGGCAGTTTGGGACAACAGGGCCAAAATGTCACTTTCACAGTCCCAAAGTGCCATTTTCACAGTAAAAAGGCCTGGTTCACTTTTGCTTAGCTTAGTCTGTAACTTGAAAACTATGTACCGTATGGCCCTATAAACTGTGTTGGGATGAAAGCTAGCCACTTTGAGCAATGTGGGAAGTGCTGGGGCAGTTTGGGACAACAGGGCCAAAATGTCACTTTCACAGTCCCAAAGTGCCGTTTTCACAGTAAAAAAAAAAAGATTCATTTTGCTTAGCTTAGTCTGTAACTTGAAAACTATGTACCGTATGGCCCTATAAACTGTGTTGGGATGAAAGCTAGCCACTTTGAGCAATGTGGGAAGTGCTGGGGCAGTTTGGGACAACAGGGCCAAAATGTCACTTTCACAGTCCCAAAGTGCCATTTTCACAGTAAAAAGGCCTGGTTCACTTTTGCTTAGCTTAGTCTGTAACTTGAAAACTATGTACCGTATGGCCCTATAAACTGTGTTGGGATGAAAGCTAGCCACTTTGAGCAATGTGGGAAGTGCTGGGGCAGTTTGGGACAACAGGGCCAAAATGTCACTTTCACAGTCCCAAAGTGCCATTTTCACAGTAAAAAGGCCTGGTTCACTTTTGCTTAGCTTAGTCTGTAACTTGAAAACTATGTACCGTATGGCCCTATAAACTGTGTTGGGATGAAAGCTAGCCACTTTGAGCAGTGTGGGAAGTGCTGGGGCAGTTTGGGACAACAGGGCCAAAATGTCACTTTCACAGTCCCAAAGTGCCATTTTCACAGTAAAAAGGCCTGGTTCACTTTTGCTTAGCTTAGTCTGTAACTTGAAAACTATGTACCGTATGGCCCTATAAACTGTGTTGGGATGAAAGCTAGCCACTTTGAGCATTGTGGCAAGAGCTGGGGCAGTTTGGGACAACAGGGAACGAACAGGGCCAAAATGTCACTTTCACAGTCCCAAAGTGCCATTTTCACAGTAAAAAGGCCTGGTTCACTTTTGCTTAGCTTAGTCTGTAACTTGAAAACTATGTACCGTATGGCCCTATAAACTGTGTTGGGATGAAAGCTAGCCACTTTGAGCAATGTGGGAAGTGCTGGGGCAGTTTGGGACAACAGGGCCAAAATGTCACTTTCACAGTCCCAAAGTGCCATTTTCACAGTAAAAAGGCCTGGTTCACTTTTGCTTAGCTTAGTCTGTAACTTGAAAACTATGTACCGTATGGCCCTATAAACTGTGTTGGGATGAAAGCTAGCCACTTTGAGCAATGTGGGAAGTGCTGGGGCAGTTTGGGACAACAGGGCCAAAATGTCACTTTCACAGTCCCAAAGTGCCATTTTCACAGTAAAAAGGCCTGGTTCACTTTTGCTTAGCTTATTCTGTAACTTGAAAACTATGTACCGTATGGCCCTATAAACTGTGTTGGGATGAAAGCTAGCCACTTTGAGCAATGTGGGAAGTGCTGGGGCAGTTTGGGACAACAGGGCCAAAATGTCACTTTCACAGTCCCAAAGTGCCGTTTTCACAGTAAAAAAAAAAAGATTCATTTTGCTTAGCTTAGTCTGTAACTTGAAAACTATGTACCGTATGGCCCTATAAACTGTGTTGGGATGAAAGCTAGCCACTTTGAGCAATGTGGGAAGTGCTGGGGCAGTTTGGGACAACAGGGCCAAAATGTCACTTTCACAGTCCCAAAGTGCCATTTTCACAGTAAAAAGGCCTGGTTCACTTTTGCTTAGCTTAGTCTGTAACTTGAAAACTATGTACCGTATGGCCCTATAAACTGTGTTGGGATGAAAGCTAGCCACTTTGAGCAATGTGGGAAGTGCTGGGGCAGTTTAGGACAACAGGGCCAAAATGTCACTTTCACAGTCCCAAAGTGCCATTTTCACAGTAAAAAGGCCTGGTTCACTTTTGCTTAGCTTAGTCTGTAACTTGAAAACTATGTACCGTATGGCCCTATAAACTGTGTTGGGATGAAAGCTAGCCACTTTGAGCAATGTGGGAAGTGCTGGGGCAGTTTGGGACAACAGGGCCAAAATGTCACTTTCACAGTCCCAAAGTGCCATTTTCACAGTAAAAAAAAAACAGATTCATTTTGCTTAGCTTAGTCTGTAACTTGAAAACTATGTACCGTATGGCCCTATAAACTGTGTTGGGATGAAAGCTAGCCACTTTGAGCAATGTGGGAAGTGCTGGGGCAGTTTGGGACAACAGGGCCAAAATGTCACTTTCACAGTCCCAAAGTGCCATTTTCACAGTAAAAAGGCCTGGTTCACTTTTGCTTAGCTTAGTCTGTAACTTGAAAACTATGTACCGTATGGCCCTATAAACTGTGTTGGGATGAAAGCTAGCCACTTTGAGCAATGTGGGAAGTGCTGGGGCAGTTTGGGACAACAGGGCCAAAATGTCACTTTCACAGTCCCAAAGTGCCATTTTCACAGTAAAAAAAAACAGATTCATTTTGCTTAGCTTAGTCTGTAACTTGAAAACTATGTACCGTATGGCCCTATAAACTGTGTTGGGATGAAAGCTAGCCACTTTGAGCAATGTGGGAAGTGCTGGGGCAGTTTGGGACAACAGGGCCAAAATGTCACTTTCACAGTCCCAAAGTGCCGTTTTCACAGTAAAAAAAAAAAGATTAATTTTGCTTAGCTTTGTCTGTAACTTGAAAACTATGTACCGTATGGCCCTATAAACTGTGTTGGGATGAAAGCTAGCCACTTTGAGCAATGTGGGAAGTGCTGGGGCAGTTTGGGACAACAGGGCCAAAATGTCACTTTCACAGTCCCAAAGTGCCATTTTCACAGTAAAAAGGCCTGGTTCACTTTTGCTTAGCTTAGTCTGTAACTTGAAAACTATGTACCGTATGGCCCTATAAACTGTGTTGGGATGAAAGTGTCGTATAATTTCTATAAATGAACCAAGGTTATTATTAATATAAGCAACAGTAAGTAAAAATGTGTCGGTCTGTGATTCTCCCTCTTAGAGGAGAATAGTCATTTACAAACTCACACCCGAATCCCAGGCCATTGTCATTTACCGTTTGAAGCTCCCTCCGGGACAAAGGGTTTCACACGTCACAAGAATTGTCATCACTGTGAATGCATCTGCTATTTAAATCAGTCTAGAACTTTTACACTGAGTAACTTAACTCTGAAACTTAAGGAGACTTTTAAACTAGTCTAAAGTATTAAATAGTTATAATCATAATAGTTATATAAGCTATAACTATTAATAAGGAGTGCAATTGATGTATTGATTGAAAACGTACTAGGAGATTATAAGAGTATAGCCTTTACTAGTTTGGGTTTAAAGCTGGTTTAATCACCTAAATAATCTGTTCGGATTCATGCTTGGTTCCGTTGTAAACATTGCTTAGATTTTAACTGTTTCATAAGAGTAAACTTAGGTTTCATCTAGTTGCTGACATGTTTAACTATGTTTGCCTTAGAAGTAAGCAATTCATCACATTGTTGTAAAAGATTGTAAACAGTAAAAGGCAGTTGTAAGTCCCGCCTCTCTGCAGACCGGATGGGGAGGGGGGAGGCGGGGACTGCAAAATGATATATAAACGGAGTAACCGCGAAAATTCAGGGTAGCTCTTTCTCGGATCCGTGGTGCTGCATTTTCCTGACTACAAGCGCTGCTAAGTGTGTTATTATCCGAAGAGCTGCCAGGGAAATCCGTTTGGTGATTCCTTTGTTACACTGTGGTTGCCGTGTGTGGACCGTCTTTGCAAAATAAAGGACCTCTCTTCCAAGCCAACTGAACCTCTCCTTTGTCTGCTTCCTGTACGCCGTTACACGCTGTGAGAGCGGGTGAGAGATACGTCAAAACTTGGAGCCTGAATACTACGAAGCGGGGTGACCGAGGCGTTGTGGGGTGAGTTCATTTTTTCCTCTGCAGCGTTTTCGTTGGTCCGTTAAAATGGACCTTGGAAATTTTGGTGTGTACTGGCGTATAGGTGACGTACGGGTGGGTTCATTTGGTTTGGCCACGGCGGGCGGGTCTGGGTAGTGTTGGTTTACATTTCTACCCGGGGTCATTTTCTTTAGTTTCTGGTTTGGGATTTTTTTTTCATAGGCTTTGTTTGCATTCTGGTTGGTTGTTTGTAGGTTTTTAAGACGGACTTGCGCGCATAGCTGTCTGTCGTAAAAGCGCCTCGTAATGGGTGGACGTCGGGTTCACAGCTATGAGTACATTAATGTTAGGGGCGTTGATAATAATTTACCATTTACCTGCATAGATTTCAGTCTTTTATTAACACATGGTAGAAGTTCTGGGTTTAGCTGCGCGGAATGGCTGTTTGTATTATTATTTTTTTTTCCTTTGTCTTTTTAAGCACGGTGATGGGGGTGGGTATTGTGTGCCAATCCTGTTGTGAAGCCGTGAATGCTTATGGCCTAGCTGTGTCGAAGGTGCGACCGTGTTTTTGTGGTTGGTAGCGGTGGCTAGGGGGGCTTATCCTGTCTAGCTACGGTATGAGACGTGTTCCCGTATTCTGAGGCTTTATTTGATGAAAATTCGAGTTCGTTTTGGGCGGTTTACACTGTGTAGCCTGGGGGGTGTGGGTTGGTTCCTTGTTAGTAAAGGGGTCAGTTGGCACAGGGCTACGAGTAAAAGCGTCTGGGCTTGCAGAGCGCTTTGCAGGGACCCTAAGATAATTGCGTTTTGGTGGAGTGACTAGTTCTTCCGTTTAAGGGAGAGGCGGTGTAATATATAGCGTGGCAATTACGCGTTGATGTGGTTTATTATGTGGCCTGAATCAGGCTTAGTGTGTAACTATTTGGTTTTGCGGTTGGTGGTGAGAGGAAGCGCTGGTTTTCTTTGGGAGTGTTGGTGGACGACGCAGCCTTTGTTCTTGGGTGCGGGTAAATGTTAGTGTGTTTGGGGGGAGGGTCGGTCGGCGGCCATTTTGGATTTGTCTTTGTTTGTTTGGGTGGCGGGGATGTTGGCCAGCGAGGGGGGATGGGGGTTTGGGAGTGGGGTGTTGGTTCGGGGGTTGTTTTTTCTTTGTCTGGTGTCTGGTGCAAATTTTCGGGAGGTTTTGTTGTGTGTCTTGCGTGTTTGTAGCCGTAACATATGGTTATGTTCCGGTGGGGGGAAAGGTATGGGCAGTTATGAGATGGACATTTAATGGAGGGGTCAGGTTTTAAATTTTAATTGGGTTAAATTGGGGTTTGCAGATTTAAAATAAGGGTTTAGCAGGAGGTAGTGTGTAAGTGTGTATGAGGTGAATGTGGTTTTGTGGTAGAGTTCTCAGTTCTATATGGGGCAGGGCGCCTGGTGTGTACAAACTAGGTAGTGAGAATATTGATGGCTGGTCCATGGTGTTCAGCGTGTCAGGTTTTCTTGTGGAAATGGGAGTACTCGGTCATATAAACTACACCAGTGATGCATTTATATATTAAAAAAAGGTAGGTGATTAAGGTGAGTAAATGTCTGGGGTTTTCTATCTTACTCCCCATTCTGACTCCTTTGTTGTCTGTTGTCCGGGGCATGAACTTTTTCCATGCCCTCTGTTTTTGTGTGTAGATGTAGTATGTGTTTCTTTCCTTCGATTTTGTATCAACTTGGACTTCCCCTGGTAGGATAGTATAACTAGATGGTTCCTTCCCATTGTTTCCTCATTGTGTGGTTAACATTTCATATGCCTCCCTGTGTAAACTTTCCTCCCAGTAAATTCTAGGGGTACGCTGTAGGGTGGAGCTGATCACTTCCCCTTCGCGGCCTAATCGTTCCTTGTAGGGAGGACGTGGGTCTGAATTAACCATTCTTCCCTGCATATTGTTAATAAAGAATTACATGAAGGGTTTCGCTTCATGTGGTTTGAGAGGGGTGCTCAGTAAATCATGGATTTTTTAGGATATACGTGTAGTACTGGCACATAAATCTTTGTAAGGGTTGCATCTGCAACACGAGGTGCGGGTAACATACATTTAATGATAATTACAGTCACACATTTGCTTGCAGATTATAAATATTCTGCTGAACTGCGATTGATTACTGCACTATAATACTAGAGGTGCACAAGTGTATAATCCTACAGACTCCATAGGGAGACACCTCAGTGAGAGGTAACTTGAACAGAGGTTACGGTTCAGTGACTTAAGGTCACACATATTCTATTAATAATAATGATGATTATTATCCAATATCCACAAAGGGTGGAGAATGCAGAAGGAGGATTCAATCTGCACGGGAAAGCCTTTCATCCTTTTTAAGGTGGTTCACATGAAGGATGAGCAAAGTATCTAGGGGGGAGCCTTAGATATCAATATTTTACCTTTGATTGGTGTAACAGGACATCTGTTATCAGTATTTTGTGGTGTCAGCATGACTCATTGTTAAAAAGCTATTAATAGTGAGCAGTGCATGATTCTCTCCGTTAAACAGGTACTGTACGATAATAATGTGTTGAGTTATATCTTTCAGTTTGAAGGAGGATCAAGGAACTAGGTGAGTGAGTATCAATTCGTGTAAATATCAAGTCTTTTTTCACTATTCTTAATTAACAGTTGGGATAAATTAGGTGTGTCCCAAATTGTGAGTTGCTAATCGTCAGTGAATTACATTTGGTAAACATAAATTGATATTGTTTTGACTTGTTTCATTGGTTTAATGTAAGTTAAAAGCCAACTGCCTTAGTAGTTGTTATTGAACGGATGTGGAGTTAGGTGTCACTATTCCGTTTGAGGGAAACCATTCGGTTGTTTAAACTCTCTCACAAAGCGGTATAGTCTTTGGTGCATGCATTTCCTTGTACTAACGAACAAAACCTAACTGCATGTCTGATTTTTTTATTGTCTAAATACTAACTCTGACTTGACAGTGGATACTTGGGGGGTGTGGGGTCTCTTAAATACCTGTGTTTCTTTTTTCAGAAAGCAGGACAGGGTGGACAAGTGGAATTATTTTTCTGCTTGATCAAGGGAGACGTGTCGTAAGGGTTTTCTAAATTTAGGTCAAACGCTGTATCTTTTACCTTCCAACTTAATATAGTCCATTTCGTTAGTTTTGTTTAAGCTTATAGTCAGTTATAAACATCTCTCACACGTGTCTCTGGACTTGTGTACAACATATACAGTAGTTTGTTGCATTTCACATAATTTGCAGGACATCTTACATTCTTTGATTACACATCTGCCTACAGTTCGCAAGTGAGTCTACAGTCTGTAAGTGACTGGCAAGTTTGGAGTTTCTTGTATATTTCCTGTTTCAGTGAGGTGATATTTTTAGGAGCATTGCAAGTAGGACTTTAAAGGTTAGTTTGACGTGACATTTATTGTAATTTAATACCTCTGAACTCAGTGGTTAAAAATACTGATTATGGCGACAGCTAGTCGGCAAGCTTCCTACCAACTTGATGAGTTTATCGACAAGTTATCATCAATTCTGGGGAGGTGGGAGTCACATGGTCCCATTAATAGTCACTGCTGGCCGCAGGACAGCATATTTCATCCAGGAAACAGTGAACGTCTGGTAGCCAGTGTGCACGATTACGAAAAAATGTTGAAGTCTAGGTTCAGGGAACAGCAGAAGATTATGAAATTGTTCCTTAAAAGAGGAAAGAAAATGGGCAAAACCTATGACCTCATCACCAAGCTGAATCGCGCTAACGTGTTGCAGCGAGGTGCTCATGATTTTGACAGCTCCAGTTCCAGCTCATCGGGGTCTTCCGAGGATGGGGGCACGGATGACGAGGACTTTGTGAACGCAGTGTTGGGGAAGGAGGCGCGGGAGACAGCTGAGGAGGAGGAGTTGAGTGCAAGTCAGCGTGGCGCTGGAGGTCGATCCGAGGCTGCGTCCGCCCACGAGAGGGCAGGGGTTTATTTGGCTTCACTCAGGGGGCCAACCGCCAGGGAGACCAGGTGCCTCGCCAACATGATGCCTGTGACAGAGTCTCCACTGCAAGGGCTGGCTGAGGGTAGAGGTAACCGTCCCCCACCTATAACTGCAACCCGTACCACACGTGCCGAGGGTCCTGTACGAAGAGGAGCTACGTCGGAGGTCACCGACGGGGGGCCGGAAGCGGTGAGGTGTCCAAGACCGGTGGACATTAACCCAGCTGAAGTATTCTTTTGTCCCTTAACGGCAGTGGAACACCCACAGGGGTTCGTGAGACGCGCATACCAGGCGTGGGCAGAAATGGCAGGCTGTGAACCATCCCAGGTCGACGACGATGGCATGTCCAAAGCTGTCCTGAGAGACATGATTGTAAGGGGTTTGCCGAACAGTGTACAGCAGGGACTGAAGAAGGAGGTAGGCGTGGCACGTGTTTCCTTGTCATCATTTACAGGCCTGGTGGTCCATCATGTCGGTGTAGTCCGTGCCAAGGAGGAAACCCAGCAGCGTAAGCATACAGAGACTGTCAGAAAGATCGCGAGACTCCAGTTACAGCATCTGGAACTGCAGCTAGCGAGCCTGGCCACACCGACGCCGATGCCTCAAGACACCAGGTATCAACTAATGAGGGGGGCAGGGGCCAGGGAAATGACACCAAGTGAGGGCCCTGCGGTCAGGACACGAAACCTGCCGGTGGTGGTCCGTGGACAACATCTTTACTACGTACCATTGTTTCATGAACATGACCTGGAGGAGATCACAGCACAGCTGCCCCCACTCCAGGAAGGCGCATATCCCTGGTTTGCCAAATTCGATGCTTTGATGATGGGCTCTCTGGTGGCCGTGGGAGACATGAAGAGGTTGTTGACGCACCTGGTAGGGATACAAGGGTTGAATGACATTTTTGCTCAAGCAGGCATGCAATCGTACGCAGACACGGCGAGGGGGGATGCAGACCTACTGGCAGAACACAAGGGATCCCTATACCAGGCAATGAGTGAGCTTTTTCCCACCACAAACTCCGATCAAGGGTTCTGGGGCAAGAAGGGGGGGAAGGCTGTACGACCACGTAATTACACCGGCTGTTACAGATGTGGCAGCTTAGATCATTTTGTGAGGAGTTGTGACGAGGTCCGTAGATTTCCCTAGGTTCTAACCAGAACGACAGGTGCCGCCTGGCCCAAAGCAGCCAGCCGGGTGACACCAGCAGGGATCTCATCACCGCAACTAGACCATCACAATGAGTCCGTCCTACTTTTTCAAGGTGCTTCCGTTGATTTTGGACATACAGAATGTGGCAAAAGGAGAAGCCTTTTTCTTGACAGAATGTGGAAAAGAGAAGCCCCATTCTTGCAATTTGGTGAACTAAAAAAATGAGAGAGGCAACGACAATATTTTCCCGTTGGAAGTGTGCAATTTCTAGAATACTTCCTGATTCCTTTCCTTCAGGTTCAACATTAGTAAGAGTGTTCACAGTATATGCTATCAGGGGAACAGTGGGACAGCGGATGGTACGGTAAAAGGGAGATTGTGACAGAAAGCTATCATTGACATGTTGACACAATCAGTATATGTATATAGTCTGTCACTCTTGTTGAGTGGCAGAAGGGGGGAGGATATAATAAAATCAAGTTAATAGGGGGGGTATTTTTTATTTTTCAGAGTGCATTTTCCAATGCAATGGGACTAAATTCTTTAAAAATGTATAAACATCTTAGGAGGAGTCAGAGTGTCACTTTTGTTTATTTAGAGGGAACATGCAATACATTTTGAACTTGTGACTTATAAATACTTGAAGAAATGACTTTTTGTCAACAAATGCGCAGTCTAATTTAGGATGCATTATTCACATATAGGAGTAATTTGGGTTGTGCTAAAAAACAACCCTGGCATTAATAAGAGGAACGGAAAATGAGACTACATTGTTAAGGTTACTAGGAGTAGGCAAGATAAAAGATACATCACAATAAGAATAATTTGATTTTAATATGAGTGGATGATTTTCAGGACTTTGGGAGTAACACTGAACGGTCTGCTACTAACTAACTAATAGTTCAATGCATGGGTGTGGTGTTTTTGCAAAAGGATGTTTAATCTTGTGTGGAGTTGTTTCATATTTCCAACAGGAAGCTGATGGAGAAAAAGTTGCAGTTACAACAACATCTTGGAATAGGCAAGGGTGTGCCAGTAGACATCTGAGATCGTGTCCTAGCAAAGGCTGTCTGTCCACTTCTGCGCTACTCCGTGTCGAGTCGGGATTATCAGCTCTACAACAGCTATCCCGAGGACAGTGGTCCACAACACCGACAGCGGGTAACCAGAAGATGTCGTCAAAACTACATCATCGATGGGATATCAATCTTCAGTCCATCTTCAGGTCACGCCTACACGAAGGGCTTGGATACACTTCAGCTGTGTCATGACTGAGGCTGGTATACAGTCGTATAAGTCAAAACCGATTCCTGATTGCTCAGAAATAGGTGATCCTACATGGAAGAAGAGTGTTCGATCCGGAGGAATGCTGTACAGCTTCAGCCACCCATCCTTTGCGCAAAATGCCCTGGTGACCACAATGAAGATCATTGCCATTCCTGTTGAACTACTGGGATGTACAGGACAGTCCAAAACCAGGATTCATCTGCGTTTATATTTTAGTCGAAAAAAGAAGGAGTATGCGCGTGAACCGTCATCGCAGGAGAAAGAAAATATGTCAATACTGGATTGTTATGATTTTGTGTTTATGTTTCCATATGTTTCAAATTTGCGGGTACAAGGGATTATTGACTTTAGATAGGTTAATCCACAGGTGTGACTTCGTGAATCATGACGGATGTTGTGATTCTATTCTTCGAGGTTCTATTGTACTTCAGCTTTCAAGTAGATCTGGTGATTCGAGGATAACGTTGATGGTATTTTTAGTCATCATTCAGGGGAGGGGGGTGCAATAACTGTTTAATTTTAATTTGTACATGTTCAGTTTGATAATTGTGTAGGTATTACAGGTGCCAAGGGAGGAGGCTAGGACTTGGGTACCTATTTGTTGCATATGACTTGGGATTTGGGGAAGATGTCTGATTCGGTATTTTTATTATTACTGTTATTACTACTACCATTAGTATTATTCCGTTGGTTCATACTTCATATAATTGGACAGTCAGTTGGTCGATATAAAAGGGAGGGGGGTAGGTCACATTCAAAGTTTTCACATTCAGGTTTTGTTTACTGTTAAGGTATTTTTGGGGGTTTAAGTTTAAAAGGGAGGACCTGTTTCTTTGGGTTCATTTATGTAATAGTTTATGAAGCAATAAAGCTCCATAAAAGGGAGGTTATGTCGTATAATTTCTATAAATGAACCAAGGTTATTATTAATATAAGCAACAGTAAGTAAAAATGTGTCGGTCTGTGATTCTCCCTCTTAGAGGAGAATAGTCATTTACAAACTCACACCCGAATCCCAGGCCATTGTCATTTACCGTTTGAAGCTCCCTCCGGGACAAAGGGTTTCACACGTCACAAGAATTGTCATCACTGTGAATGCATCTGCTATTTAAATCAGTCTAGAACTTTTACACTGAGTAACTTAACTCTGAAACTTAAGGAGACTTTTAAACTAGTCTAAAGTATTAAATAGTTATAATCATAATAGTTATATAAGCTATAACTATTAATAAGGAGTGCAATTGATGTATTGATTGAAAACGTACTAGGAGATTATAAGAGTATAGCCTTTACTAGTTTGGGTTTAAAGCTGGTTTAATCACCTAAATAATCTGTTCGGATTCATGCTTGGTTCCGTTGTAAACATTGCTTAGATTTTAACTGTTTCATAAGAGTAAACTTAGGTTTCATCTAGTTGCTGACATGTTTAACTATGTTTGCCTTAGAAGTAAGCAATTCATCACATTGTTGTAAAAGATTGTAAACAGTAAAAGGCAGTTGTAAGTCCCGCCTCTCTGCAGACCGGATGGGGAGGGGGGAGGCGGGGACTGCAAAATGATATATAAACGGAGTAACCGCGAAAATTCAGGGTAGCTCTTTCTCGGATCCGTGGTGCTGCATTTTCCTGACTACAAGCGCTGCTAAGTGTGTTATTATCCGAAGAGCTGCCAGGGAAATCCGTTTGGTGATTCCTTTGTTACACTGTGGTTGCCGTGTGTGGACCGTCTTTGCAAAATAAAGGACCTCTCTTCCAAGCCAACTGAACCTCTCCTTTGTCTGCTTCCTGTACGCCGTTACACGCTGTGAGAGCGGGTGAGAGATACGTCAAAAGCTAGCCACTTTGAGCAATGTGGGAAGTGCTGGGGCAGTTTGGGACAACAGGGCCAAAATGTCACTTTCACAGTCCCAAAGTGCCATTTTCACAGTAAAAAGGCCTGGTTCACTTTTGCTTAGCTTAGTCTGTAACTTGAAAACTATGTACCGTATGGCCCTATAAACTGTGTTGGGATGAAAGCTAGCCACTTTGAGCAATGTGGGAAGTGCTGGGGCAGTTTGGGACAACAGGGCCAAAATGTCACTTTCACAGTCCCAAAGTGCCGTTTTCACAGTAAAAAAAAAAAGATTCATTTTGCTTAGCTTAGTCTGTAACTTGAAAACTATGTACCGTATGGCCCTATAAACTGTGTTGGGATGAAAGCTAGCCACTTTGAGCAATGTGGGAAGTGCTGGGGCAGTTTGGGACAACAGGGCCAAAATGTCACTTTCACAGTCCCAAAGTGCCATTTTCACAGTAAAAAGGCCTGGTTCACTTTTGCTTAGCTTAGTCTGTAACTTGAAAACTATGTACCGTATGGCCCTATAAACTGTGTTGGGATGAAAGCTAGCCACTTTGAGCAATGTGGGAAGTGCTGGGGCAGTTTGGGACAACAGGGCCAAAATGTCACTTTCACAGTCCCAAAGTGCCATTTTCACAGTAAAAAGGCCTGGTTCACTTTTGCTTAGCTTAGTCTGTAACTTGAAAACTATGTACCGTATGGCCCTATAAACTGTGTTGGGATGAAAGCTAGCCACTTTGAGCAATGTGGGAAGTGCTGGGGCAGTTTGGGACAACAGGGCCAAAATGTCACTTTCACAGTCCCAAAGTGCCATTTTCACAGTAAAAAGGCCTGGTTCACTTTTGCTTAGCTTAGTCTGTAACTTGAAAACTATGTACCGTATGGCCCTATAAACTGTGTTGGGATGAAAGCTAGCCACTTTGAGCAATGTGGGAAGTGCTGGGGCAGTTTGGGACAACAGGGCCAAAATGTCACTTTCACAGTCCCAAAGTGCCATTTTCACAGTAAAAAGGCCTGGTTCACTTTTGCTTAGCTTAGTCTGTAACTTGAAAACTATGTACCGTATGGCCCTATAAACTGTGTTGGGATGAAAGCTAGCCACTTTGAGCAATGTGGGAAGTGCTGGGGCAGTTTGGGACAACAGGGCCAAAATGTCACTTTCACAGTCCCAAAGTGCCATTTTCACAGTAAAAAGGCCTGGTTCACTTTTGCTTAGCTTAGTCTGTAACTTGAAAACTATGTACCGTATGGCCCTATAAACTGTGTTGGGATGAAAGCTAGCCACTTTGAGCAATGTGGGAAGTGCTGGGGCAGTTTGGGACAACAGGGCCAAAATGTCACTTTCACAGTCCCAAAGTGCCATTTTCACAGTAAAAAAAAACAGATTCATTTTGCTTAGCTTAGTCTGTAACTTGAAAACTATGTACCATATGGCCCTATAAACTGTGTTGGGATGAAAGCTAGCCACTTTGAGCAATGTGGGAAGTGCTGGGGCAGTTTGGGACAACAGGGCCAAAATGTCACTTTCACAGTCCCAAAGTGCCGTTTTCACAGTAAAAAAAAAAAGATTCATTTTGCTTAGCTTTGTCTGTAACTTGAAAACTATGTACCGTATGGCCCTATAAACTGTGTTGGGATGAAAGCTAGCCACTTTGAGCAATGTGGGAAGTGCTGGGGCAGTTTGGGACAACAGGGCCAAAATGTCACTTTCACAGTCCCAAAGTGCCATTTTCACAGTAAAAAGGCCTGGTTCACTTTTGCTTAGCTTAGTCTGTAACTTGAAAACTATGTACCGTATGGCCCTATAAACTGTGTTGGGATGAAAGCTAGCCACTTTGAGCAATGTGGGAAGTGCTGGGGCAGTTTGGGACAACAGGGCCAAAATGTCACTTTCACAGTCCCAAAGTGCCATTTTCACAGTAAAAAGGCCTGGTTCACTTTTGCTTAGCTTAGTCTGTAACTTGAAAACTATGTACCGTATGGCCCTATAAACTGTGTTGGGATGAAAGCTAGCCACTTTGAGCATTGTGGCAAGAGCTGGGGCAGTTTGGGACAACAGGGAACGAACAGGGCCAAAATGTCACTTTCACAGTCCCAAAGTGCCATTTTCACAGTAAAAAGGCCTGGTTCACTTTTGCTTAGCTTAGTCTGTAACTTGAAAACTATGTACCGTATGGCCCTATAAACTGTGTTGGGATGAAAGCTAGCCACTTTGAGCAATGTGGGAAGTGCTGGGGCAGTTTGGGACAACAGGGCCAAAATGTCACTTTCACAGTCCCAAAGTGCCATTTTCACAGTAAAAAGGCCTGGTTCACTTTTGCTTAGCTTAGTCTGTAACTTGAAAACTATGTACCGTATGGCCCTATAAACTGTGTTGGGATGAAAGCTAGCCACTTTGAGCAATGTGGGAAGTGCTGGGGCAGTTTGGGACAACAGGGCCAAAATGTCACTTTCACAGTCCCAAAGTGCCATTTTCACAGTAAAAAGGCCTGGTTCACTTTTGCTTAGCTTAGTCTGTAACTTGAAAACTATGTACCGTATGGCCCTATAAACTGTGTTGGGATGAAAGCTAGCCACTTTGAGCAATGTGGGAAGTGCTGGGGCAGTTTGGGACAACAGGGCCAAAATGTCACTTTCACAGTCCCAAAGTGCCATTTTCACAGTAAAAAGGCCTGGTTCACTTTTGCTTAGCTTAGACTGTAACTTGAAAACTATGTACCGTATGGCCCTATAAACTGTGTTGGGATGAAAGCTAGCCACTTTGAGCAATGTGGGAAGTGCTGGGGCAGTTTGGGACAACAGGGCCAAAATGTCACTTTCACAGTCCCAAAGTGCCGTTTTCACAGTAAAAAAAAAAAGATTCATTTTGCTTAGCTTAGTCTGTAACTTGAAAACTATGTACCGTATGGCCCTATAAACTGTGTTGGGATGAAAGCTAGCCACTTTGAGCAATGTGGGAAGTGCTGGGGCAGTTTGGGACAACAGGGCCAAAATGTCACTTTCACAGTCCCAAAGTGCCATTTTCACAGTAAAAAGGCCTGGTTCACTTTTGCTTAGCTTAGTCTGTAACTTGAAAACTATGTACCGTATGGCCCTATAAACTGTGTTGGGATGAAAGCTAGCCACTTTGAGCATTGTGGCAAGAGCTGGGGCAGTTTGGGACAACAGGGAACGAACAGGGCCAAAATGTCACTTTAACAGTCCCAAAGTGCCATTTTCACAGTAAAAAGGCCTGGTTCACTTTTGCTTAGCTTAGTCTGTAACTTGAAAACTATGTACCGTATGGCCCTATAAACTGTGTTGGGATGAAAGCTAGCCACTTTGAGCAATGTGGGAAGTGCTGGGGCAGTTTGGGACAACAGGGCCAAAATGTCACTTTCACAGTCCCAAAGTGCCATTTTCACAGTAAAAAGGCCTGGTTCACTTTTGCTTAGCTTAGTCTGTAACTTGAAAACTATGTACCGTATGGCCCTATAAACTGTGTTGGGATGAAAGCTAGCCACTTTGAGCAATGTGGGAAGTGCTGGGGCAGTTTGGGACAACAGGGCCAAAATGTCACTTTCACAGTCCCAAAGTGCCATTTTCACAGTAAAAAGGCCTGGTTCACTTTTGCTTAGCTTAGTCTGTAACTTGAAAACTATGTACCGTATGGCCCTATAAACTGTGTTGGGATGAAAGCTAGCCACTTTGAGCAATGTGGGAAGTGCTGGGGCAGTTTGGGACAACAGGGCCAAAATGTCACTTTCACAGTCCCAAAGTGCCATTTTCACAGTAAAAAGGCCTGGTTCACTTTTGCTTAGCTTAGTCTGTAACTTGAAAACTATGTACCGTATGGCCCTATAAACTGTGTTGGGATGAAAGCTAGCCACTTTGAGCAATGTGGGAAGTGCTGGGGCAGTTTGGGACAACAGGGCCAAAATGTCACTTTCACAGTCCCAAAGTGCCGTTTTCACAGTAAAAAAAAAAAGATTCATTTTGCTTAGCTTAGTCTGTAACTTGAAAACTATGTACCGTATGGCCCTATAAACTGTGTTGGGATGAAAGCTAGCCACTTTGAGCAATGTGGGAAGTGCTGGGGCAGTTTGGGACAACAGGGCCAAAATGTCACTTTCACAGTCCCAAAGTGCCATTTTCACAGTAAAAAGGCCTGGTTCACTTTTGCTTAGCTTAGTCTGTAACTTGAAAACTATGTACCGTATGGCCCTATAAACTGTGTTGGGATGAAAGCTAGCCACTTTGAGCAGTGTGGGAAGTGCTGGGGCAGTTTGGGACAACAGGGCCAAAATGTCACTTTCACAGTCCCAAAGTGCCATTTTCACAGTAAAAAGGCCTGGTTCACTTTTGCTTAGCTTAGTCTGTAACTTGAAAACTATGTACCGTATGGCCCTATAAACTGTGTTGGGATGAAAGCTAGCCACTTTGAGCAATGTGGGAAGTGCTGGGGCAGTTTGGGACAACAGGGCCAAAATGTCACTTTCACAGTCCCAAAGTGCCATTTTCACAGTAAAAAGGCCTGGTTCACTTTTGCTTAGCTTAGTCTGTAACTTGAAAACTATGTACCGTATGGCCCTATAAACTGTGTTGGGATGAAAGCTAGCCACTTTGAGCAATGTGGGAAGTGCTGGGGCAGTTTGGGACAACAGGGCCAAAATGTCACTTTCACAGTCCCAAAGTGCCGTTTTCACAGTAAAAAAAAAAAGATTCATTTTGCTTAGCTTAGTCTGTAACTTGAAAACTATGTACCGTATGGCCCTATAAACTGTGTTGGGATGAAAGCTAGCCACTTTGAGCAATGTGGGAAGTGCTGGGGCAGTTTGGGACAACAGGGCCAAAATGTCACTTTCACAGTCCCAAAGTGCCATTTTCACAGTAAAAAGGCCTGGTTCACTTTTGCTTAGCTTAGTCTGTAACTTGAAAACTATGTACCGTATGGCCCTATAAACTGTGTTGGGATGAAAGCTAGCCACTTTGAGCAATGTGGGAAGTGCTGGGGCAGTTTGGGACAACAGGGCCAAAATGTCACTTTCACAGTCCCAAAGTGCCATTTTCACAGTAAAAAGGCCTGGTTCACTTTTGCTTAGCTTAGTCTGTAACTTGAAAACTATGTACCGTATGGCCCTATAAACTGTGTTGGGATGAAAGCTAGCCACTTTGAGCAGTGTGGGAAGTGCTGGGGCAGTTTGGGACAACAGGGCCAAAATGTCACTTTCACAGTCCCAAAGTGCCATTTTCACAGTAAAAAGGCCTGGTTCACTTTTGCTTAGCTTAGTCTGTAACTTGAAAACTATGTACCGTATGGCCCTATAAACTGTGTTGGGATGAAAGCTAGCCACTTTGAGCAATGTGGGAAGTGCTGGGGCAGTTTGGGACAACAGGGCCAAAATGTCACTTTCACAGTCCCAAAGTGCCATTTTCACAGTAAAAAGGCCTGGTTCACTTTTGCTTAGCTTAGTCTGTAACTTGAAAACTATGTACCGTATGGCCCTATAAACTGTGTTGGGATGAAAGCTAGCCACTTTGAGCAATGTGGGAAGTGCTGGGGCAGTTTGGGACAACAGGGCCAAAATGTCACTTTCACAGTCCCAAAGTGCCGTTTTCACAGTAAAAAAAAAAAGATTCATTTTGCTTAGCTTAGTCTGTAACTTGAAAACTATGTACCGTATGGCCCTATAAACTGTGTTGGGATGAAAGCTAGCCACTTTGAGCAATGTGGGAAGTGCTGGGGCAGTTTGGGACAACAGGGCCAAAATGTCACTTTCACAGTCCCAAAGTGCCATTTTCACAGTAAAAAGGCCTGGTTCACTTTTGCTTAGCTTAGTCTGTAACTTGAAAACTATGTACCGTATGGCCCTATAAACTGTGTTGGGATGAAAGCTAGCCACTTTGAGCAATGTGGGAAGTGCTGGGGCAGTTTGGGACAACAGGGCCAAAATGTCACTTTCACAGTCCCAAAGTGCCATTTTCACAGTAAAAAGGCCTGGTTCACTTTTGCTTAGCTTAGTCTGTAACTTGAAAACTATGTACCGTATGGCCCTATAAACTGTGTTGGGATGAAAGCTAGCCACTTTGAGCAATGTGGGAAGTGCTGGGGCAGTTTGGGACAACAGGGCCAAAATGTCACTTTCACAGTCCCAAAGTGCCATTTTCACAGTAAAAAGGCCTGGTTCACTTTTGCTTAGCTTAGTCTGTAACTTGAAAACTATGTACCGTATGGCCCTATAAACTGTGTTGGGATGAAAGCTAGCCACTTTGAGCAATGTGGGAAGTGCTGGGGCAGTTTGGGACAACAGGGCCAAAATGTCACTTTCACAGTCCCAAAGTGCCGTTTTCACAGTAAAAAAAAAAAGATTCATTTTGCTTAGCTTAGTCTGTAACTTGAAAACTATGTACCGTATGGCCCTATAAACTGTGTTGGGATGAAAGCTAGCCACTTTGAGCAATGTGGGAAGTGCTGGGGCAGTTTGGGACAACAGGGCCAAAATGTCACTTTCACAGTCCCAAAGTGCCATTTTCACAGTAAAAAGGCCTGGTTCACTTTTGCTTAGCTTAGTCTGTAACTTGAAAACTATGTACCGTATGGCCCTATAAACTGTGTTGGGATGAAAGCTAGCCACTTTGAGCAATGTGGGAAGTGCTGGGGCAGTTTGGGACAACAGGGCCAAAATGTCACTTTCACAGTCCCAAAGTGCCATTTTCACAGTAAAAAGGCCTGGTTCACTTTTGCTTAGCTTAGTCTGTAACTTGAAAACTATGTACCGTATGGCCCTATAAACTGTGTTGGGATGAAAGCTAGCCACTTTGAGCAGTGTGGGAAGTGCTGGGGCAGTTTGGGACAACAGGGCCAAAATGTCACTTTCACAGTCCCAAAGTGCCATTTTCACAGTAAAAAGGCCTGGTTCACTTTTGCTTAGCTTAGTCTGTAACTTGAAAACTATGTACCGTATGGCCCTATAAACTGTGTTGGGATGAAAGCTAGCCACTTTGAGCATTGTGGCAAGAGCTGGGGCAGTTTGGGACAACAGGGAACGAACAGGGCCAAAATGTCACTTTCACAGTCCCAAAGTGCCATTTTCACAGTAAAAAAGGCCTGGTTCACTTTTGCTTAGCTTAGTCTGTAACTTGAAAACTATGTACCGTATGGCCCTATAAACTGTGTTGGGATGAAAGCTAGCCACTTTGAGCAATGTGGGAAGTGCTGGGGCAGTTTGGGACAACAGGGCCAAAATGTCACTTTCACAGTCCCAAAGTGCCATTTTCACAGTAAAAAGGCCTGGTTCACTTTTGCTTAGCTTAGTCTGTAACTTGAAAACTATGTACCGTATGGCCCTATAAACTGTGTTGGGATGAAAGCTAGCCACTTTGAGCAATGTGGGAAGTGCTGGGGCAGTTTGGGACAACAGGGCCAAAATGTCACTTTCACAGTCCCAAAGTGCCATTTTCACAGTAAAAAGGCCTGGTTCACTTTTGCTTAGCTTAGTCTGTAACTTGAAAACTATGTACCGTATGGCCCTATAAACTGTGTTGGGATGAAAGCTAGCCACTTTGAGCAATGTGGGAAGTGCTGGGGCAGTTTGGGACAACAGGGCCAAAATGTCACTTTCACAGTCCCAAAGTGCCATTTTCACAGTAAAAAGGCCTGGTTCACTTTTGCTTAGCTTAGTCTGTAACTTGAAAACTATGTACCGTATGGCCCTATAAACTGTGTTGGGATGAAAGCTAGCCACTTTGAGCAATGTGGGAAGTGCTGGGGCAGTTTGGGACAACAGGGCCAAAATGTCACTTTCACAGTCCCAAAGTGCCATTTTCACAGTAAAAAAAAAACAGATTCATTTTGCTTAGCTTAGTCTGTAACTTGAAAACTATGTACCGTATGGCCCTATAAACTGTGTTGGGATGAAAGCTAGCCACTTTGAGCAATGTGGGAAGTGCTGGGGCAGTTTGGGACAACAGGGCCAAAATGTCACTTTCACAGTCCCAAAGTGCCATTTTCACAGTAAAAAGGCCTGGTTCACTTTTGCTTAGCTTAGTCTGTAACTTGAAAACTATGTACCGTATGGCCCTATAAACTGTGTTGGGATGAAAGCTAGCCACTTTGAGCAATGTGGGAAGTGCTGGGGCAGTTTGGGACAACAGGGCCAAAATGTCACTTTCACAGTCCCAAAGTGCCATTTTCACAGTAAAAAAAAACAGATTCATTTTGCTTAGCTTAGTCTGTAACTTGAAAACTATGTACCGTATGGCCCTATAAACTGTGTTGGGATGAAAGCTAGCCACTTTGAGCAATGTGGGAAGTGCTGGGGCAGTTTGGGACAACAGGGCCAAAATGTCACTTTCACAGTCCCAAAGTGCCGTTTTCACAGTAAAAAAAAAAAGATTCATTTTGCTTAGCTTTGTCTGTAACTTGAAAACTATGTACCGTATGGCCCTATAAACTGTGTTGGGATGAAAGCTAGCCACTTTGAGCAATGTGGGAAGTGCTGGGGCAGTTTGGGACAACAGGGCCAAAATGTCACTTTCACAGTCCCAAAGTGCCGTTTTCACAGTAAAAAAAAAAAGATTCATTTTGCTTAGCTTAGTCTGTAACTTGAAAACTATGTACCGTATGGCCCTATAAACTGTGTTGGGATGAAAGCTAGCCACTTTGAGCAATGTGGGAAGTGCTGGGGCAGTTTGGGACAACAGGGCCAAAATGTCACTTTCACAGTCCCAAAGTGCCATTTTCACAGTAAAAAGGCCTGGTTCACTTTTGCTTAGCTTAGTCTGTAACTTGAAAACTATGTACCGTATGGCCCTATAAACTGTGTTGGGATGAAAGCTAGCCACTTTGAGCAATGTGGGAAGTGCTGGGGCAGTTTGGGACAACAGGGCCAAAATGTCACTTTCACAGTCCCAAAGTGCCATTTTCACAGTAAAAAGGCCTGGTTCACTTTTGCTTAGCTTAGTCTGTAACTTGAAAACTATGTACCGTATGGCCCTATAAACTGTGTTGGGATGAAAGCTAGCCACTTTGAGCAATGTGGGAAGTGCTGGGGCAGTTTGGGACAACAGGGCCAAAATGTCACTTTCACAGTCCCAAAGTGCCATTTTCACAGTAAAAAAAAAACAGATTCATTTTGCTTAGCTTAGTCTGTAACTTGAAAACTATGTACCGTATGGCCCTATAAACTGTGTTGGGATGAAAGCTAGCCACTTTGAGCAATGTGGGAAGTGCTGGGGCAGTTTGGGACAACAGGGCCAAAATGTCACTTTCACAGTCCCAAAGTGCCATTTTCACAGTAAAAAGGCCTGGTTCACTTTTGCTTAGCTTAGTCTGTAACTTGAAAACTATGTACCGTATGGCCCTATAAACTGTGTTGGGATGAAAGCTAGCCACTTTGAGCAATGTGGGAAGTGCTGGGGCAGTTTGGGACAACAGGGCCAAAATGTCACTTTCACAGTCCCAAAGTGCCATTTTCACAGTAAAAAAGAAACAGATTCATTTTGCTTAGCTTAGTCTGTAACTTGAAAACTATGTACCGTATGGCCCTATAAACTGTGTTGGGATGAAAGCTAGCCACTTTGAGCAATGTGGGAAGTGCTGGGGCAGTTTGGGACAACAGGGCCAAAATGTCACTTTCACAGTCCCAAAGTGCCGTTTTCACAGTAAAAAAAAAAAGATTCATTTTGCTTAGCTTTGTCTGTAACTTGAAAACTATGTACCGTATGGCCCTATAAACTGTGTTGGGATGAAAGCTAGCCACTTTGAGCAATGTGGGAAGTGCTGGGGCAGTTTGGGACAACAGGGCCAAAATGTCACTTTCACAGTCCCAAAGTGCCATTTTCACAGTAAAAAGGCCTGGTTCACTTTTGCTTAGCTTAGTCTGTAACTTGAAAACTATGTACCGTATGGCCCTATAAACTGTGTTGGGATGAAAGCTAGCCACTTTGAGCAATGTGGGAAGTGCTGGGGCAGTTTGGGACAACAGGGCCAAAATGTCACTTTCACAGTCCCAAAGTGCCATTTTCACAGTAAAAAGGCCTGGTTCACTTTTGCTTAGCTTAGTCTGTAACTTGAAAACTATGTACCGTATGGCCCTATAAACTGTGTTGGGATGAAAGCTAGCCACTTTGAGCATTGTGGCAAGAGCTGGGGCAGTTTGGGACAACAGGGAACGAACAGGGCCAAAATGTCACTTTCACAGTCCCAAAGTGCCATTTTCACAGTAAAAAGGCCTGGTTCACTTTTGCTTAGCTTAGTCTGTAACTTGAAAACTATGTACCGTATGGCCCTATAAACTGTGTTGGGATGAAAGCTAGCCACTTTGAGCAATGTGGGAAGTGCTGGGGCAGTTTGGGACAACAGGGCCAAAATGTCACTTTCACAGTCCCAAAGTGCCATTTTCACAGTAAAAAGGCCTGGTTCACTTTTGCTTAGCTTAGTCTGTAACTTGAAAACTATGTACCGTATGGCCCTATAAACTGTGTTGGGATGAAAGCTAGCCACTTTGAGCAATGTGGGAAGTGCTGGGGCAGTTTGGGACAACAGGGCCAAAATGTCACTTTCACAGTCCCAAAGTGCCATTTTCACAGTAAAAAGGCCTGGTTCACTTTTGCTTAGCTTAGTCTGTAACTTGAAAACTATGTACCGTATGGCCCTATAAACTGTGTTGGGATGAAAGCTAGCCACTTTGAGCAATGTGGGAAGTGCTGGGGCAGTTTGGGACAACAGGGCCAAAATGTCACTTTCACAGTCCCAAAGTGCCGTTTTCACAGTAAAAAAAAAAAGATTCATTTTGCTTAGCTTAGTCTGTAACTTGAAAACTATGTACCGTATGGCCCTATAAACTGTGTTGGGATGAAAGCTAGCCACTTTGAGCAATGTGGGAAGTGCTGGGGCAGTTTGGGACAACAGGGCCAAAATGTCACTTTCACAGTCCCAAAGTGCCATTTTCACAGTAAAAAGGCCTGGTTCACTTTTGCTTAGCTTAGTCTGTAACTTGAAAACTATGTACCGTATGGCCCTATAAGCTGTGTTGGGATGAAAGCTAGCCACTTTGAGCAATGTGGGAAGTGCTGGGGCAGTTTGGGACAACAGGGCCAAAATGTCACTTTCACAGTCCCAAAGTGCCATTTTCACAGTAAAAAGGCCTGGTTCACTTTTGCTTAGCTTAGTCTGTAACTTGAAAACTATGTACCGTATGGCCCTATAAACTGTGTTGGGATGAAAGCTAGCCACTTTGAGCAGTGTGGGAAGTGCTGGGGCAGTTTGGGACAACAGGGCCAAAATGTCACTTTCACAGTCCCAAAGTGCCATTTTCACAGTAAAAAGGCCTGGTTCACTTTTGCTTAGCTTAGTCTGTAACTTGAAAACTATGTACCGTATGGCCCTATAAACTGTGTTGGGATGAAAGCTAGCCACTTTGAGCAATGTGGGAAGTGCTGGGGCAGTTTGGGACAACAGGGCCAAAATGTCACTTTCACAGTCCCAAAGTGCCATTTTCACAGTAAAAAGGCCTGGTTCACTTTTGCTTAGCTTAGTCTGTAACTTGAAAACTATGTACCGTATGGCCCTATAAACTGTGTTGGGATGAAAGCTAGCCACTTTGAGCAATGTGGGAAGTGCTGGGGCAGTTTGGGACAACAGGGCCAAAATGTCACTTTCACAGTCCCAAAGTGCCGTTTTCACAGTAAAAAAAAAAGATTCATTTTGCTTAGCTTAGTCTGTAACTTGAAAACTATGTACCGTATGGCCCTATAAACTGTGTTGGGATGAAAGCTAGCCACTTTGAGCAATGTGGGAAGTGCTGGGGCAGTTTGGGACAACAGGGCCAAAATGTCACTTTCACAGTCCCAAAGTGCCATTTTCACAGTAAAAAGGCCTGGTTCACTTTTGCTTAGCTTAGTCTGTAACTTGAAAACTATGTACCGTATGGCCCTATAAACTGTGTTGGGATGAAAGCTAGCCACTTTGAGCAATGTGGGAAGTGCTGGGCAGTTTGGGACAACAGGGCCAAAATGTCACTTTCACAGTCCCAAAGTGCCATTTTCACAGTAAAAAGGCCTGGTTCACTTTTGCTTAGCTTAGTCTGTAACTTGAAAACTATGTACCGTATGGCCCTATAAACTGTGTTGGGATGAAAGCTAGCCACTTTGAGCAGTGTGGGAAGTGCTGGGGCAGTTTGGGACAACAGGGCCAAAATGTCACTTTCACAGTCCCAAAGTGCCATTTTCACAGTAAAAAGGCCTGGTTCACTTTTGCTTAGCTTAGTCTGTAACTTGAAAACTATGTACCGTATGGCCCTATAAACTGTGTTGGGATGAAAGCTAGCCACTTTGAGCATTGTGGCAAGAGCTGGGGCAGTTTGGGACAACAGGGAACGAACAGGGCCAAAATGTCACTTTCACAGTCCCAAAGTGCCATTTTCACAGTAAAAAGGCCTGGTTCACTTTTGCTTAGCTTAGTC
>NW_027665526.1:0-27342 GCF_963924005.1 Protomyctophum bolini
GGAATTTGCATGTTCTCCCCATGTCCCCTAGGGTAGGTAGGTAGGTACCCTCACAAAAAACATGCAGTAATCCTGGTTAGGGTTAGGCAAAAGGAACTGGTTCGGCCTGCTCACTCATTCATTGAATGCTTGGGGCTCTCCCCAGGTTGGCAGAGGGAGAGTAGTTCACAGGATTAAACTTTAGGAAATTGGCACCGGGTGAAAAATGGGTTACAAAATCATGGGATACAAAAATAAAAATTACCTGTGTGTGAAAAGCATTAAGCTTGTGATGCTTTCACTGTCTTCTCTAGCATTTGTCACGTCATTAACAGCTTCAAGAGTTGTGAAACCACTTGTTTCTATTTTCCCGGCTCTTGCAGCATCTAGGTGAGCTCAGGGAACGAGGGCTGCTCCAGCGGCGAGAATCCAGCCAGAGGAGGTGCTTCTCATGGGTAGAGACTTGGCCAGAGCTGGTCTGGGAGCAGGGCTCCAGACTAACTTTTTCACAGGTAGCACTGGTGCCACCTACCTTTTCATTTGGTAGCGCCACCAAAAATTAGGTAGCACCATTTTTTTCTTTGTATAGCGTGGTATTATTACATGATCTTATCATGCCCCCACATAGGGCGCCATTTATTTTTGTAGTGGTTTCCACCATTAAAGGTTTGAATCATAAAACCCCCTACAAAGGTCACTGTGTAAAAAACAGCAACCTACCTGGTTATACTTCAAAACACTGTAGATGGTTTGAACCCAACATAAAGTCACTCAGTCAATAAAGGCAATATTTATATTCCACACACAGAAAGTCAGTTTAAGGTTTTGTGTTGAAAATTAAATGCAGTCCAAACCTTTTGGATTAATAAAGTGACAATTTGTACAATATCCCATTACCATTATCCAAATTAATTCCTTATTATAATAGTTTTACATTTTGGAAAAAATCTTTTGCAATGTGAAATGCCACCGAATTCTTAATCCTTTTCCTTGTCTTCATGGGCCAAGTTGGCCAACTTGTGAAAGCTGCATACTTTTATTGTGAAGGCAAAAGTTTCTAAATGCTCTCAGAGCCTGCATATCTCCACATGCTGAAAATAGTTGATCTACAAGCTCACAACATGTCGCGGACGCGACGCATTGTGAGCTTGTAGATCAGCCATTTTCAGCACGCACTTTGTACGACGAAGAATAAATCAGGCATCAGCGCTCTTCACTCACTGGAGGGAGATTAATGTATTTTCTTGGCCGATCATCATGTATGGACACAGGCTACCCCCTTGATGCAAACATATCAAGCTTTGGAAGCTATTTTTTGTGGCACATATGTTTAATCAAACAACAAGTTTACCTCCTCACTTATTGTTTGGGTCGGGAGCTTACAGTCTATGGTCGGGAGTCGGCTGTCTGTGTAGATCATGACTGATCATCATGCAGTTAGATATGGGCGCTGCGCTCCAGTGAAATTGTACAGCTGAGAAAGATTAGTTAATTTGTGTCGGATAAACTGCGTTCAGACCTGAATATATATTCTCCTCGGTTTGTCCAGTTTGTACCGCGGCAGGTCGCGCTGCGCCTGTTTGCGCAATTATCGTCTTTGCATTGACTTTGCAGGCAGGCAAAGAGAGAGAGAGAGAGAGAAAGAGAAAGAGAGGGGTTTCGATTGAGCCAAAAGAAAGTAATACTTTATTATCGCACTACTAATAGCCGCCCGGCGCCCGCTCCTCAGTGTTGAGACGGAGTAAAAATAAATAAATAAACGGATCGTTTTTCTTTCTTTTTTTCGCACATTTCCAAGTATCACCGGTGCGACCTCATTCAATTTTAAGTATCACCATAAGAAATTAAGTCGCATATGCGACCTAATAGGTCGCACGCTGGAGCCCTGCATGCATATGGCTGTGTGTGTGCGCGATGCACAGGTTATTTTCTGACCCAGCATCAACGGTCAGATGTTTAGGGCCTTTGAGATTTGCCGTAAATGTATTTAATATCTAGCTATATTTTAGTATATGGTTGGTATGTCAATGGCTCTGAAATTTGTCAGGTTCCCCATACTAAATTCTTGGGTGTCATTATAGACGAACATTTAAATTGGAAACAACATATTGATGCTGTATGTATGAAGTCTATGAAGATGCTTTGGTATATTGAGAAAAATCTGCCCTTTTGTTCTTCCTTCATGTCATTTAACACTCTATTATAGCTTAATTTTCCCTCATATTAATTACTGTAATATTGTCTGGGCTGCTACATTATTCAACACATCTCACTAAATTACTGATCATTCAAAAAAGGTTTCTGAGAATGAATTCACATTCAAACCGGTATGAGCCGTCTGCCCCGCTCTTTATTAAATATCCACTATTACCCATTGACAAAGTAAACATTTTTCAGACATGTTTATTTATGTTTAAATAAAAAAAATGCATACTAGACATTCCGTCTTCTTTTCACAATTCTTTCCGTGTTACTTCTGACATTCACTCCTACCCCACAAGGCAAAGAGAAAGAGATCATTTTGAATTCCCCTTTTGTCGCACTTCCAAACATCAATCTTTCATCACATTTAGAGGCCCCTCATCTATGGAACTCCCTATAGATGCTTCACTTAAATCCTCATTATCCTTGCCAATATTAAAAAAACATCTAAAGAAATATCTTATTTCTTCCTCTCTGTAGATTACATGTTTTACTTTGCTCTGATAACTAGTGAAATATAAATGCTTCCGTCGTACAGTCTGGACTCTGGAGCAACGGAAGCTCTGATCACTAGTGAAATATAAATGCTTCCGTCGTACAGTCTGGACTCTGGAGCAACGGAAGCTCTGATCACTAGTGAAATATAAATGCTTCCGTCGTACAGTCTGGATCAACGGAAGCTCTGATCATGAGTAAAATATAAATGCTTCCGTCATACAGTCTGGATCAACGGAAGCTCTGATCATGAGTAAAATATAAATGCTTCCGTCATACAGTCTGGAGCAACGGAAGCTCTGATCACTAGTGAAATATAAATGCTTCCGTCGTACAGTCTGGAGCAACGGAAGCTCTGATCACGAGTAAAACATCTCCATATACAGTATAAAGGGACACAGACAGACAGTTAAAACGGGTGCTATGACAAGTTGACAACGGGTATTATATACAGCTCTAGTGATGATAATCCTGGCTTTAATAAACCTGGCTTTAATAAACCGGGCTTTAATAATCCTGGCTTCATGAACGTGGGTTAACTCCTCCTCTTCTTTTCAGAAACTACAGTCGACTACTGCTCCCTCTAGAGGCAAGACCCTCCCCACCCCGGTAATTATTATTATTATTATTATTATTATCATCATCTACCACCGGTTTCTATAAATTGTGGAAATACGTTATATTTTCCTGATCGTTGGTGCTTGTCGTCCTTTACTTCCACATACTGTATAATAACATGGATTAAAGTCGTCAGTCATGGATGACTGTTGGTAGGGCCTTCCACATTTTGCATAGGAGCGAAATTAATTTAGTCTATAGTCTATAAGCTCTCAACGCCGATCTATAAGCTCTCAACGCCGATCTATAAGCTCTAAACGCCGATCTATTGGCCATATTCAGACCGCAGCCATCTTGCCAGCGAGGTGATACCTAGGTGCTGCTTCCCACAGACAGCCAGTCATCCAAACAGAAAGGTCCTCTCTAATTATATTAAACGACGTCAAAATCGCCAACATTTCAGCTGTAGGGAAAGCTTGAATCATCCTCTTTTCAATCTGTAAAGTTTTTGTTTAATAAAATTCCACCGTAGACATTTTATAAGCTATACTTCCTGTCAAGAAATTCCTTGCATGGGTTTTTTTTCTAAGTGCTGGAGTTTGGACCTACAAAAACAGCACCCTGTGGTTATACTACATACCAACAGTCATTAAAACACATTTTGTACATAGGACGCGTAGAAACGTCATAAGGATTGCAACCGATTGGAGCCTATGACGTCTGTAGACGTCCTAGCGACGTCCAAACGACACGGGGCGAGATAAGAATATTCAGAATTATTCCTATTTTTCTTTTTTGGCATTTCGCTTTTCGCTTGCCGTATGCTAACGCTCTGTGCAACTATTAGCTTGTCATTGATCCCATGTTAGCGCGGCGGAAAGAATGACTCGTATCTCCTCATCCAGGGCGCTCTCCGTGGTGTTGAAAGGATCGACATGCTGGCGCTGCATTTCTGCTCCTCATCCGTCTCTCCCGCAAAATATGAACTCTTTTTGGAGCGTATATAAATATATTAAGATGATCGGGGATTGTGAGGTCACTTAGTCAGTCAACTTTTTAAGAAAGTATTTCTGCATATCTCCGCGTGCTGAAAATAGATCATCTATTTTCAACAGGGGAACACTTTGTACGACGAAGAATAAATCAGGCATCAGCGCTCTTCACTCACTGGGAGGGAGCGATCACCCTGTATGGAGTCATACCTCCTCCATGCTAAAATAACAAGCTTTGGAAGCTATTTTTTGTGGCACATTATGTTTAATCAAACAACGACTTTACCTGAGTCCTCACTCAGTGTTTCGGTCGGGAGTTGGCTGTCTGCGTAGATGACTGATCATCATGCAGTTAGTCAATATGCACGCTGCGCGCTCCAGTGAAATTGTCCAGCTGAGAAAGATTAGTTAATTTGTGTCGGATAAGCTGCGTTCAGACCTGAATATATATTCGCCACCGAGTGGCGCGCTTACGAGCTTGTAGGACTGCTATTTTTGAAAAATCGAAGAACGACTGACACAGAAACATAGCTTTTTCAGAAAACTGTCAGGATGTAGAAGACATTTTTAGAATCTGATCTCAGGTCAGAATGGGTTAATATAATTAGAGAGGACTTTTCTGTCTGTGGGAAGCAGCACCTAGGTATCACCTCGCTGGTACCCCTCCTCCCTCCAGAAGGGTTTAATGTGTACCCCTCCTCCCTCCAGAAGGGTTTAATGTGTACCCCTCCTCCCTCCAGAAGGGTTTAATGTGTACCCCTCCTCCCTCCAGAAGGGTTTAATGTGTACCCCTCCTCCCTCCAGAAGGGTTTAATGTGTACCCCTCCTCCCTCCAGAAGGGTTTAATGTGTACCCCTCCTCCCTCCAGAAGGGTTTAATGTGTACCCCTCCTCCCTCCAGAAGGGTTTAATGTGTACCCCTCCTCCCTCCAGAAGGGTTTAATGTGTACCCCTCCTCCCTCCAGAAGGGTTTAATGTGTACCCCTCCTCCCTCCAGAAGGGTTTAATGTGTACCCCTCCTCCCTCCAGAAGGGTTTAATGTGTACCCCTCCTCCCTCCAGAAGGGTTTAATGTGTACCCCTCCTCCCTCCAGAAGGGTTTAATGTGTACCCCTCCTCCCTCCAGAAGCGTAAGGCGGACTCCGGTCCGGTACCGCTCCCCTCCCAGGCGGTCAGCTCCGTTCCGTGTCTTCCCGGCTCGGCCGAGGCGTCTCAGACCTCCGTGTTCCCCGTCGTTAGAGAGGCCTTCGGCACCAAGAGAGAGAGGGAAGACCTGGGCCTGGACCTGCTGGCATCACTCACTACGGTAAGAATAAACTGGACCTGGAGTCACTACGGTAAGAATATACTGGACCTGGAGTCAGTACACATCATATAAACACATGGGGCCTGATTCACAACGGCGTTTACGATGATAACATGACGTGAAGCTAGCGGAAAGGCATTTACGTGGATTTCCCACATTAATTTGGAATTCATGGAAATGGCCGTGAACTTGACGCTCACGTAGGTTGGTCGGAAACTCCGTCAAATCCTACTGGACGTCTTTAGGTGGCGGAGACATTTGCGGAAGCATGCACTTGCGAATAGATTTATTCAGAAGGCTTTAGTCTTCATGCTGAATCAATAAATTGTTCCCAAATCTCAGATAAAATATGTAGGCATGTGTCCCCAACATATTGGTCGATCAGCACAAAGAAATGATAGCCTATATAATAAAAGCTGAGTGCACTTACATGTATGCCTACATGCATGCATTCTAGGCAAGTTAGCCTATAGTCCCATACAGAAACGGCCCCTGCAAGCCCGACACCTTTTTATTTATTTATTAGGATATTACTATAGCATGCGCGATTGCGCTTCTCACTTGACAGCTTTCTGCTCGCAGTGCAACGCGTTGTGACTGTGAGCTTGTAGATCGGCTCTTGCGCATGTTAAAAAACAAACTCACAATTATAATAAGAACATAGGCTTATCTGCATTCTGCACTACGAATCCAACATTGTTTAGTGTAGTAATGTCTGCAGTAGGCGGCAGGCCTATTGAAATTGTTTTGTTACGGAGCTCCTTGAGTCAGCTTGACTGTCGGTCGGTGTGTGTATGTGTGTATGTGTGTGTGTGTGTGTGTGTGTGTGTGTGTTTGTGTGTGTGGGGTGGGGTGGGGGGGGGGGGCAGACAGCAGCGTGCTGCCGATCCGATTCACATTGGAAAATGAATAGGGCTATATAGCCCTATATAAAAAATAGAAGCCTAATGAATGGCATCAGCGTGTTTGAAAGTCGGCCATGAGTCATATCATAGTTTTAAGCCAGCTCACCTCCACTCGCGCTTGTTCACAAATATGACGGAAAGACTTTATAATCATGTATATTGATATTGATCACATGCATGGATGCCACACAGAATAGTTTAACTCACTGGATAAACTCACTGGATTATAATTTCTTCAGACAAGAGGATCCCAGGCCTACGAGGTATAGGCCTATAATTATTCACTTATGAATGTATATAGGCTATACTGTTCTTTATCGGATATGTTTTACCTCTGACTGCAAAGGTGTGAGCACCCGCCTTGGTCCCGAACTTAATTCAATAAATTATAATTATATTGCTTCAGCGGAGCACGCATGCACGCGTGCGTGCTCCGCTGAAGCAATATAATTATAATTTCCTTTGGTGTCCTTTGATGGATTGATGTCAGTTTGTACATATATAGTAGCCTACAGTGGTAGGCTACAATGGTGCAAAAACGACATAACATAAAAGCCCTAACTGTCCTGCTCCTACATGTGTAGAATTATTACATTAATAGAGTGCGGGCTATATTCATAGCAGCAGTGACCGCGGCTGTGAAGCCGCATAGTCTGCGGCTGCAAAGCCTTTTTATTTTTTTGACAGACCAAACTGCTGTCTGCTGAGTCATGCTTGAATCCTTTTATGGTGCGATATGGGGCGTGGATCAATGCAAATGAGGTTGTCAGGTGTTTTCCGATCACTTTGCACGCGCTGCATTCAGTATGACATACACCTGCGATACGCCAGCGCACCTGTGGTACACACCGCTCTCTGAATAACACGTCATCTCAACGTAGCTTGATCGGACGGATAAATACGATATCTGTTTCCGCCACAGTGTAACGGTGGCGTATTTCTTTTTAATGAATCAGGCCCAGTGAACTTGACGCTGACGTTGGTTGGTCGGAAACTCGGAAACATTTTTATTTATTTATTCAGGATATTTCTAGCTTGCGCGATTACGCTGCTCACTTGACAACCTTCTACTCGCAGTGCAACGCGTTGTGAGCTTGTAGATCGGCTCTCGCGGACTCGCACTGCATGTTAAAAACAAACTCACAATTATAATAAGAACATAGGCTTACACTTATCTGCATTCTGCACTGTACGAATCCAACGTTGTTTAGTGTGTGTTTAGTGTTGTTCAGTGAGTCAGTTCTCTGACTGTCGGTGTGTGGCATCAGCGTGTGCAATTTGGCCAGTCAGTTTTAAGCCAGCTCACCTTAATTAATTATAATATGGGCAACGTTGTAGCTGTGTAGGCTGTAGGCGACTACATTGATCTCATCATGAGATCAATCAAGTTTGGTGCCAAGTGTCCCGCGAATCATTTTAATATGACGACATCATGAAATGAACCTGCACTTCACTGTTATATAACAGTGAACCGCGATGAGCTTGTAGAGCAGTTAACTTTGACAGCGCGGGTCTCTGCCCGGACTGTGGACAGATCTTCAAGCAAACAGCGCGTGTTATAGGCCTATATCATTATAAACTTGCCAACTTGGCACGCATTGCTTCACTCCTTGTTAAATGTCAGAATGTTAATAAGTTAACTGATGTTACAGTTACTTTCACATGAGAAAGAAGTTAATTTGTACTGTTCACCACACGACCAAATGCTATATTACAACTCGGCAATGATAAAAGCCCTTACTGATGAATGCACTGCAGGGTTATAAAAATATGAAAGAACAATTGCACACTCGCCTGCAGAAGTAAAATAGATATCAGAGCTGCATTGATTCATGCAGGGAATAGATTAATATCATCTCACTGTCATCTGTCTGAATGCCATGTGGAGAATGGATTTGTTCTGATCATGGACACGTAGGTAGGCATAATAATGTTGTATGAATCCTGTTCAAAGTTAATCTACAGATTGTAAGTTACTGTGTGTGCAGTTTGTGAATGAAGTGGTACAAATCAGTGTGGTGTTCAGTAGACAGGCTGGCTGCTTGTGTGCATGTATAGTATGTGAACAGTAATATGTACAGTATGTGATTGTGTACAGTATATGCAACAAGCCATGTTTAAACTATCACCGGTTATTGTATTGTATATTTAGTAAGTATTGTACAGTGACAACTAAAGTCTCTGTAATGTTTATGTTGTACTATTGTCTATTACTATAAAACAAAAATAAAGGGATTTAAGATCAATCTATATGGCTCTGCCTCCTACTGACTGCCTAGTCCTAATCTGGTGTACTTGTGCCCCCTCTTGGCCAGGCCCTGTAACTACAGTATTTTACATGCATAGTAAAACTACAACAAAACAATTTATATAATGTTTTTTGCAATTTTAGTTTTCTTTTTGCTGCAATGTTGTGAGAGGAAACTAAAAGATGTTACCCTTGTATAAATAAAATGAAATGTAACAATAATACAAATAAAAAAAATAATTGACAATGTCATTAACACAAACAATGTTATGATTCCAGAAGTCTGTACCACAGAGCAGAGTCTCCAACACCCAGCTACATGTCTATGAAGAGTGACACGTCTAAAGGACTTTCTCCTGACTTCAGTAATGAACCTGGACCTCCACACACACAGTATGTGAATCCTACTGTACAATATACACACTATAACCACTAACCAGGGCTGCACACAACTTCTTTGGTCTAGTAGCCTACTCAGAGGAGCACCTGGAGGAGTTACTGGTGCTCTTAAAATGCGGCGACCCGTCTCGCCGGATGGATAAAAGAGGGATGCATGAATAACTTATAGCAAAGCGATATTTATTGGATAAGTGGGGACTGGGGAGTCAATGGAGAGTATTGCAACTGAACTCTAGATTCATCCCATTATTTAAAAAAATCTAGAGTTGCAAATTGCAGCTATAGGTCCATGTGTATTCCAGCCCTATATCATGCATATTCTAATACAAACTTCTTAATACTTCCTAAGGATAATATGAGCATCAAAGCAATATTTAGATACTGCAGATCGGCTATTTGTTTAACATATGACACGTCGTACGGCGAAGCATACGTCAGGCTTCCCTGACTGAGGCAATGTACACAGTCAACACAGAGTCAGACAGTCAGACACACATTGGTCCTCGGTGCAAAATAAACAGTGTACACTACCCGACTTTACGATAATAAGGGACAGTATGTCGGGGCACGCTGTTGTCATGTTGATAAGCTTCATATTGTGCAGCAGCAGTGCCAGTCCGTGAGAAACGGCATCGCACACTTGCTCCAGCATCTGGAAAACAAGCAGTGAGCAGCATGGAATCCTCCCTCGTTTGACTAAGGACACGCTGTGATCAGCCACAATGGCCAGTGCACAAGACGTGCTGTGATTAGCCAGGCAAATCTGGGTACTTATCCTGAATTCTTTCAAATAAATAGTTTCTTAAATCATGGTATAGTGGACAATAGAAAACAAAATGAAACTCATCCTCTACAACTCCCAGGTCACAAAGAGCACACAGTCGCTGCTCCTCAGGAACGCCAGTATATATATATATATACACACACACACACACACGTTTGGTGGTGCTTAAAGTCTGCTACAGCTCAGGAAGATGTCTATTCTGTGTCCAGATTGAATCCTGTTTTTTATTCAACTAATTTCTTGTTCAGTTGCAACTTAAGTGAAAGTTAGAGTTGAGAACTGAAATGTATAATTGTTACAGCTTGTGAACCAAACATCTTATGGTTAACAAATATTATGTTATATTATTATTATACAAATGTAGAATCTATGATCCTATGTCCTAGGATAGGTGGTGGTGTAGCAAAGATTAGGCTTTATTGTTGCTACACTGCCTGTCTTTGGTTTAGGGTTAGGGTTAGATAGGGTTATTGTTGCTATACTGCCCTCTGTCATTGTTGCACATAGGACTAAGAGACTCAAAAACGAAATTACGTTTCTCCTAGTGTCTTTTTAACTAGGAGAAACGTTCCCAACTGCTGCTACAGTTGGGAAGAATGACAAAATAAAATCAATCAATCAATCATTGCACTGAATTATTGTTACATATTCCTGTAAATGTTTTCGAAATGCATTGGTAAAAATGTGTGGGAATCCTGCGACACTCGTAGTGCCCTTAAATTATTTGATCTGTGTTTATTACTGCAGTCGAGTGCTGATGTTTTATTGTGTATCTTAGTTTTATCCAGTGTTTTTGCAGAGTCTGGTGTTCATAAGAAAATAATAACATGCTTCTTTCTCTGTTGGTGTCAACAAACACAAGAAACAAGCAGCCTAAATTACAATGGGTTATAATATCTATGAACTAACCTTCAGCAATGAAATAATTTAACTATAATTCATGGGTTAATTATTATCCATTTTAAGTTATTTCACGGTACATTATGTGGTCTGTTATATTGTAGGTCTATAGTTATTTTAACCCAACAACTCTAGCAGGGGAAATGGTTATAGAGCTGTTACTGGTTTTGTCCACTTGAGGGCGTCAGAGACCCTATTTTCCTTTGAGGTACAAAGGCCGTTGAATAAGAAAAGAACTCATTGATTGATTGAAATCTTTATTAACAGTTTGCAGAATTACAGTACATTTCAAGCACAAACTCAATAATAGAATTACAGTACATTTCAAGCACAAACTCAATACAAAGACTGTTAACTGTGAGTGGACGACCCAATTAAGCCTTACACTTGTTTACAACAGGGTCCACATTGTTCAATTCATCAAAATCAGAACTTTGCAAGGGTGATAATGATGCTTTTTGAAAACAATAGCAATCTTTTGCAGTAACTTTGGGACGAATAGCATTTCTTTCCCCTCAAAACTATTTATTATTTAAATAGGACTCTAGGCCACACGCACACAGTCAGTCACACACACACGCGCACACACAGTCAGTCACACGCACACACACACACACACACACACACACACACACACACACACACACACACACACACACACACACACACACACACACACACACACACACAGTCTCTCTCACACACACACACACACACACACACACACACACACACACATAGTCACAACACCGTGAACACACCCGGCCCCGCCCCAACTTGAATATTCATGTCACGCCATTCATCCATCCTGTCAGCCAATCACATCGCGTCATTCTCCGCACGTGACCTGCCCGCATCACTTTGAATGATTACTAAAACCTGCAAGTAGTCTCAGAAGTCAGAATCACGGTACCGGTCATGTTGAATGCAGGTTGTTAACAAACAGCCAAAACCCGGACCCCCTGGCTGTAGCCATTTAAACCCTGTGCTAACCTTACCTGCTTTTTTGAGAGGTGGATTTATTGCGTGGTGGTTTGACACAGGAACTGTTTTAAGTTGTTTTGAACTCAACGGAACTATTTAAATCCTGAGAAAGGTAGGCTATCTTTTGAACTGTGGAACATTTAGGGAGAAACGGCTTGATATACATCAAAATGCAATATTGTTGTGGTGTTGACAGTTGAGTTATGTGAATTTAATTATTTCGTTTTGTGTGGTTCATGTGTCGGAAAAAGTCACCGTTTAGTTGTGTTGACTGACACGCTGACGCCACACAGGCTCACAGCTGAGTCAAATGACTAATTTGCGTCACTGGTGAATCTAGAGTTGCAATGCAAGCCCTCCATTGATCCAAATTGAATTTCCAATCTGCTTCTGCCTTCTCTTAAAGAACAATACTAAACTCGCTAACTTTGCAGCTGTAGGACAAGCTTGAATTATACTCTTTCAATCCGGGCTCAAGATTAACGGCGTCCCGACGTCCCGGGGACTGTAAAATATCTATTTGGGACGTAAATGTATCTCATCCGGGACGGTTTCGGGACGAGAGGAGTTTTTACACTGAAAATGCGCATTTCGTGTGCAGCGATGAGCAGCATGAGAATTTGCCGTGCCGTCAACCAATGCTCTGTCGGACCAAAGTATGCCTCCCGTTGACAACAACAACAACGCACACACTACATTCACCCAACGGAATCATAGGAATTATATTGCTTTTGCCCCGTGGATGAGACATTTAGATTGAAAAACTATCGGTCGGAAGCGTGGATAAGACCATGGTTGTGTGCCACAGAAAGGTTCCATATGGACATGGGGCTACTACACTACACCAACGTTTAACGTTAGCTTCCATGCTAGGCTTGCTAGCTGGCGTCGACATTAAATATGTTGGTATATATCCTCTGAAGCAACAGATGTTTTCTAATGCTCAGATTGTTCTGGAATTGCTGCCCCAACACTGTGGAATGCACACCCCAAAACGCTCTCATTCCACAGTTTTTATTGATTGTATTTATTATTATTATTTATTGATCCTTCGTCTTAGTATTCACCCTAATAAAGTTGTTTTTATTTGTTTTCTCATGCCAACCATGTAATAGACATTTGAGTATTCATATACCTGCATTGCTGCACGTTATCTGTTGGTCTTGATCAAGTAGCCTACACCAAAATAACAAAATCCATTTGAAAATAAAAATCACTGTTCTCAGGTCGAATATTGATATGCGATTAAAATGTGATTAATTTAGATTAATGAATTACAAAGCCTCTGACATCATCAACCTGCGACAGTTCCTATGGAGTAAAATCATTGTGAAAGAAATAAAATATTGAATGTTTTTTTATTTTTCAATTTTAGTTATAGATGGCAACTATAATGTTTTAAGGAATATTTGTCTTATTAGCCAGAGATCCTTGTTTTCCTGATCCTTGTTTCTATTACTGTGAGTGATATGGTCGGCTTCTGATTTCTTTCTTTCTAGATGTGGATGGAGATGACCATAGATGCTGCTGGAACGCTGAACCTGAGGATGCCCTGGTCTCCTGTGTACCCATGTCTGAGCTGCTAAGATGTCCATGTGAAGGTCACCAGGGTTCTGACACTGTCCTCCAGACCGACCACCCCATCTTGGCTGCTAAGATGTCCATGTGGACATTATGAGTGTTTGTATAGAGAGAAGCATGGCTGAAGAGCTTTGCATATCAGTCGTTTCTTGCTGCTGCCAAAGTCAAATTGTGATGTCTGTAGTGTTTAGTACATGGCCGTTATGAGATGTAGATATAAGTACACCTGACTGGTGGAAATAGCCTTGTGATACATACTGGGTGTGCTCTTTAGTTGTTCACAAAACAAACAAAAGTAAACAAAATGCCACAAACTCACTAAAATCTGCACAAAATCACACAAATCAAGGGATGTCCGACAGTCCGTGTTGGATATTGTCCAACTCCTAATTGCCGATATCAACAGATACCGATATATATATATTATATGCAGGCTTTTTCCAGTGGTGGAAACATACTCAAACCTTTTACTTAAATAAAAGTAGGCCATACATACTGCAATATAGAAATACTCCGTTACAAGTGAATTCAACATATACTCGAGTAAAGGTACAAAGGTTTTGTTATAAAATATACTTAAAATACTAAAAGTAATTATTAATAATTACTCATTATGTAAAATGTCTCATCTAAAATGATCTAATCTCAAGTTTTAAAATGTATAAAAATCATTTGAAAATGGCAGATCTACAAGCTCACATGTGTCTTATTGTATTGTGAGCATGTAGATGTTTTTAATGTAACAAATTAAATAAAGTAAAATTAAGGGTTAGGGTTATTAGTTTTTAATGCCTTTATCGGCCGTTAATATCGGACATCCCTAACAAAAACATATATCAAATGTGTCAATACATTTCAAAGTGCCACTAAAACTTCACCAATAAATAAAAGAACATCCACAAGTTACATAAATGAAATGCCACAAAGGTTTGACTAACATATAATATCAAATAATTAAGAAATTACAAAAAATAAGTTTCATAAACATCTTCTGCCGTATGTCCATAGAACTTCAGCTCTGTTGCAGCAAGCCAGTACAATGTGTCATTGTCTAGGTCACCTAAGCCACGATCACCATTCGGTGGCCGGTATTTGGGGCAAATGGTCATTACGTGTTCCACAGTCTGTAGTGGATCCTCGCATTCACAGTGGGCACTGTCCGAGATGTCCCACTTCTGCTTTGAAGGTTGTCCACTCCTTGCAGTGGAGGTGCTGGCAAAGAACATA
This sequence comes from Protomyctophum bolini, assembly GCF_963924005.1. Lineage (NCBI taxonomy): Eukaryota > Metazoa > Chordata > Actinopteri > Myctophiformes > Myctophidae > Protomyctophum > Protomyctophum bolini. The sequence goes on from NW_027665526.1 coordinate 14,559, forward strand.
TTTGGGGTCCTCAATGTATTCCACTGGTCCCTCTGTCTTGCCTTCACCCAGGATGCCTTGGAGGTGTCAGCTGGTGTTGTGTGGAGCAGTTCCTGGGCCTGTGTGGCAAAGGGGCATTGACTTGAGGCACGTGTGCTGTGGCAAAGGTCGCCGTTACTTGGTGTGTGTGTGTTTGTGTTTGTTGTGGCAAAGGGCACTGTGACTTGAGGCACGTGTGCTGTGGTGTCTCTGACGACCTTGTGGACGAGAACAGGCAGGCAGTTTGTTTGGGGTGGCCCATCCGGTGTTGAGGGCAGCATCCAGCTTCTTGACATGAGAGCTACGGCTCCAGACTGGGACACAGTACTCGGGTCGTCTGTATAGCCATACTTCATTGATGTTGTTGCAGGGAGGTCGTGGATGTAGCTGTTAGTGTCGAACAGCAGTTACTTTTGTGGAACCGAAAAGCTTCACAAACATGCCAAAATATTCTAGTTTTTAACCTTTTTAATCTAGTTTATTTTCAAATAAATTTGTTTTTACTGTTTTGTGAAGCAACTTTGGGTACCTTGAAAAGTGCTATATAAATTGTATGTATTATAAAAAAACAGACAGACACAGCAATTGTCGCCACACAGACATCACAAATTCCTATTGGCGGCAGCAACAAGTGAGTGATGTGCAAAGCCATTCATAGACTATAACCACCATGTCTTCCTTCCAGATGCTGCGAGGCTCAACCGGAGCCCCTACAGGTGGATATCTGCAGTTCTCGCTGTCCATGGATGAATCTGCATGGGGGGCTCTGAAGGCGGCGCAAAGTAAGAAACCACTTAGACTTTTCTATTACTGTGAGTGGTATGGTCGGCTTCTGTTTTAAATGTTTGTGTATGATGTGAAAGGACACAATGTACATATATCTGGCTCTTGGTCACTTAAAAATTCATCTTTCGGTCTTTCTTTCTTAGGGTGGATGGGTCGTGGTAGACGTCGTGGAAGGACAGATCCGTTTCAAAGCTTCCCTCCCGGGGGTTTCCTCTGAGGACTTCTGATGAGCTGTGAGTAGGAATATTTCTTGTTAGGATGGATATCTGTTAGGATGGATATGATGTACTGTTATGGTAAGAAGTATAGCATGGCAGTATGATTCCTCCTAGTGGCACTGGTTGAATGTCTGTCAGCTCTCCAAGCTAATCAAAGTCTTAATGACACTTTTGTTAACCACTTCAACCCCAGCATCCCTATTCCGTTCAGCAAAAATAGCAGATCTACAAGCTCACACTGCAACGTGTTGTGAGCTTGTAGAGCTAATGGTTTCTTTCTTTCTCTCTCAGGATGGAGATCATAGACACAGCTGGAGCCTCTAGAGATGGAGATCTGCAGGTCTGTCCATGGATGGATGGGAGGACTGAGGACGGAGATCTGGGTAGACGCTGGAGGACTTCGGACCTGGGCCTTCTCAGTGAGGAACTCAACGGTACGAACCGCTTTAGGGTTAGGGCTTTTTTAGGCTTCGTAAAAAGCCAATAATCGTCCGTTGCCGATAATTGGTCGATCCCTATTTTTAAACGTTACTGTAAGTGCATGTGTATGTTGTGACAGGACACGCACACACACAGCTAATTTGGGGTGCGTGTCTTTCATTCTTTGTTAGAATGGAGATCTCAGCCGATGCCCGTATCCGAAGCTTTCCCCGGGTGTTTCTGCTGAGGACTTCTGGGTCGCTGGGAGGCTCGGACGGAGCTAGAAGGTTCGGTAGACGTCGCTGGAACGCGGCTGCTGGACAGGGAGTGCACACACATACACACACATACACACACACACACACACACAAAGGCTAATTTGGTGTGTTTTTTTTTTTCTTTGTTAGAATGGAGATATCGATAGACGATCTGATGTTCCCTGGACAGAGATCCGTTCCAAAGCCCCCCCCCCCCCCCCCCCGGGGGCTTCCTCAGAGGACTCTGATGAGCTGTGAGTAGGAATAGTTCTTGCTTGTTTCTGAGGATGGATAACTGCTTTTGTACTGTTATGGTACGAAGAATGGCATCATTTACAGTAATCCAAATGTTTTAAATATTTTACGTGTGTGAGCTTGTAGAGCTAATGGTTTCTTTCTCTCTCAGGATGGAGATCATAGACACAGCTGGAGCCTCTAGAGATGGAGATCTGCAGGTCTGTCCATGGATGGATGGGAGGACGGAGGACGGAGATCTGGGTAGACGCTGGAAGACTTCGGACCTGGGCCTTCTCAGTGAGGAACTCAACGGTACGAACCGCTTTAGGGTTAGGGCTTTTTTAGGCTTCGTAAAAAGCCAATAATCGTCCGTTGCCGATAATTGGTCGATCCCTATTCTTAAACGTTACTGTAAGTGCATGTGTATGTTGTGACAGGACACGCGCACACACAGCAAAGCTAATTTGGGGTGTGTGTGTCTTTCGTTCTTTGTTAGAATGGAGATCTCAGCCGATGCCCGAGATCCGAAGCTTTCCCCGGGTGTTTCTGCTGAGGACTTCTGGGTCGCTGGGAGGCTCGGACGGAGCTAGAAGGTTCGGTAGACGCCACTGGAACCTGTTTAGGCCTGTCAGAAGTTAAGGTTTTATAATGGCCGATTTAATTGTCGCTCAAATAAATTACAAGTAACAATTTAATTGCGTCATACTAACATTCTAAATAAAACTTTGGCTTTTGTAGGCTTTGTAAACAAAAAGATGCACATGGCATAATTCAATAACTTTATACACTAAAAAAAGAAGTAAATTACAAAGTGACACATTTACCACTTATTTTAGGAACAAGATCATCATGCCGGTGAAGAGCACGTTTCTAGCCGATGGAGCAACTATTTCTGATCACCTTTGGCGTTACATCACAGCAAGGTAACTATACAACACACGCACACACACTATGATCATGACATGACATCAGCTTGTGACTGCAACTTGTTCCTGTTCGCAGATGACTCGTCACTGCTAGTCTCGGACAGGAACAAACTGCAGGTTGAAAAGGCCCTCAGCTCTGAACTCGGTAGAATCTGCACCTGGCTCGCTGATAACAAACTATCTTTACACCTGGGAAAAACTGAATCCATTCTCTTTGGATCTAATTGTAATCTCAGCAAGGCAGATGGCTTCTTGGTTAGAGTTGGTGACAATGTTATCACACGTAAAGATTAAATTACCTACCTAGGTTCCATCCTGGAGGCTAATCTTTCCGGTGATAAAATGGCCACCAACGTAATCAAAAAAGTCAACCAAAGAACAACCCATGTACCTGTCTAGATATTTCCTTAATGTTAACGAAGTCCACACCCACAACACCAGAGGGAGTGCAACGAACCATGTACAACCCAGATTCGGCACAAACAAGGGACTAAATTATTTTCACTCCTATGCCACCAAAATGTGGAACGCCCTACCAACAGTCATTAAGACATGTGAATCCCTTGACTCCCTTTTCCCCCTCACTGTATAAGTTTATTTTCCCTTTTTACCTCCTTTATGATGAATTCCTGTTCTGTTCTTTGACTATATAGAAGTGTCTTATTTGTACGTCTCTAAATGTTTTGATGAACTGAACATGGTGGACCCTCTTGTAAACAAGTGTAATGCTTAACAGTCCACTTACAGTTAACAGTCTTTGTATTGAGTTTGTGCTTGACATGTACTGTAATTCTGCAAACTGTTAATAAATATTTCAATCAATATTGTTTTATGAACAAAGTAGTAATGAGCATTTCTTTCTTTTCTTTAGGACGTTGCTGGTCTCCAGTGTGGCTCCATCTGGAGATCACCAGGGTTCTGAGTCACTCAGATCCTGACTGGTAGTGGTGATATGTAGATGTGATCAATCAGGGCTCTTTGAAAATAATAAACCAATATAAATAACTAGATAATAATATAAATAAATGGATAAAACGAACGATAAAAAAATAGATTATAGTAAAATAAAAGTAAATTAAAATAAAAGTAAATTAAAATAGTAAATAAAATTAGTAATACATAAAATAAAATTAGTAATAGCATATAATGCATAAAATAAATAATTAGTAATATAGACAATAATACATAAAATAAATTAAATTATCAATATAGTAATGCTTAAAATTAGTAATAACAGTAATACATAAAATAAATAAATGCATAAAAAATAAAATTAGTAATAACAGTAATACATAAAACAAATACAATTTGTAATGCATGAAGTAAAATTAGTAATAACATAGTAATACATCAAATAAATACAATTAGTAATATAGTTATACATAAAATTAGTAATAAAATAGTAATATATAAAATACAATAGTAATGCATAAAATAAATACAATTACTTTGTATTGTAATTATAGAATGACTTAAAAAAACAAACACAAAATATCAATCACATCTACATATCACAACCAGGCTATATTGCCAGAAGGCAGGTGGACTGTAGACTCACTACAGCTGTCACAATGTGGTGTACTTTGTTTTGACCCAACTGGCCTCCAAGGAGAGGCGAGCATGGAGCCGGACATCTGATGATACACCAGAGAAGACGCCATAGTCACAAAAAAAAAGGAATAAAAGTAATGTTTCATGTTGATTGTAATTTATTCATGATGCCATATATCTGTAAATATTTATTATTTTCTTGTTAATAAAATATTGCATTTATACCCGGGTGTCCCTTATGGGTCCATTGAAAACCTCCTCTGTACTCCTTTGAAAACTTTAGAAATTAGTAACTATATATAACTATATACGGTACCTCATAGTTGACTTAAGTCACTGACTGTCCATGCGAAGTTGGAGATTCTCACAGGAGTGAGCCATGCTGTTATCTTGTTATTTGAGGGGTGCTAGCCCCTACAACGTCTGGATTTCAGACATGAAGTTAAGCCGAGTTTTATTCATGCCCCACCAAAACATCAGCAAGCCTCCAAAAATCATCATTCCCCAAATACATGTGCAGCCAAGACTATAGACCACCGAAGTCTGACAAAATGTATACATCCTAACTGGCTCCCCCATTCTGAATCCCAATAGAATTTTCTTATATCTTGTCAAATAACTGTTTTCCAAAAATAAACAAATGATCCCAACGGTTTCACTCATATGGGTATGAAGCTCCCATATGAGTTATGAACTCCCACAGGCAAGCTATCTGCAGAAATATGTTAAATATGTTAAAATTATTTCACTAATTGGTCTTATGTAAATATCATGTATGGGCTCTTTAGACAACACAACACTCCCTCACTGTGTGTTGCTGTTTATCGCTGCAGCCCTTGCTCCTTCTGTTTCAGTCCTTTGATAGTTCCAAATCACCCGTTGTTACAGCGGAGAGCGGAGATTGTATGTAAATGTAAACACCCATGTAATATTTCATAATACAATACATTTCGATTTCAGCTCTGACATTACTTTTATATTCAGACATGCTCTAGAATGTGAAGAGTCTGCCTGTGCTATTAACTCATTTTGGCTTTAAAAACCCTTTAGAAGGCATTTTGTAAAATCTGGTCTCAGTCCTAAATGGTTTTACCGCCATTTGCTGCTATCCTTCTGCATACAAGTAATTTCCTTCCAAAATGCAAAAGATAAAATTGTCCTTTCCCTTTCTCCACAGATCAAAGAGCGCGGCTCTACCAGAGTTCACGCTCTGAACAACATCAACAAAGTATTTCAAGTCCTGCATCAAAACAACGTGAGTGCACTGATCACATCTCTGGCCTGTTTGTTTCATCGTCTGTCTCATTTCATTCAGTCAACAGATGCTGTAATCTAATTTATATGTTATTAACATAATATGCTGGATTCAGCACGCACGCACGCACACACACATTTACTTTGTAGATTTTGATTATTATTGCAAAACATACATTTACCACTTCAGCACTATACACATTTTGGCCATTTGCAAATAGCCGAGCCAAGTTCACAATGCATCGCAATGCGACGCTTTCTCCACCAGCGATATTGGGCTGCTGGCGTTTAAGAGGGAAATTATTTTGGGTTAGGGTTATTTAGGGTTTTAAAATCACACCCGTGTGAAGTGAGGGGCGCACTTATCATACGTCATCATACATCATCTCATTCTGGCCCATCACAATTTGCGTCCTCAGTTTTGTCATCAAGGTTTTTGTTGAGTGCACAGGGGTTAGCGTTACACACACAGGCTAAACACTCAAAAATAGTCATAGGAAACAGTAGCAAAACAATGTGTGTGTTTTCACAAACCCTCAAAGCTGGACATAGAAGGGGCTAGCGCCCCTCAAACCTAAATATTGATGGGATAATTGGTGTGTGTGCCAGCCTTCCAGGAATTGATGACCTTTTCCCTAAGCTCCTTGCACAGAGAGCCTTTTCAGCCCTTGAAAAACAAAGGTCCATTTGACTCGTGGCAAACGGAAGATCTATTTACATTTCTCTCCTCTGTTTAAGAGTTTAATTAAATTCAACGTTTCTATCGGATAAATGGAAAAGATGATGAGATCTGTGTCGTTTTCAGAATACCATGGATTGTGATTTAGTTCAAGGAGCAAGCTGGGCGGCTCCTTTCACTGATTGTTGGATGAAGGTTAAAACAAAGTTGTTCCAAGCCTAAAGCACTTGGAGTACATCAACGTTTTAGGTTTATGGCAAGCAAGGCCTCCCCAGGCTCCGTTCAGCTTGCTGGGATAATACTACTTCCGATAGACTGGAAATGTGGCTTTTCAAAATAAGTGAGTGTTAATACAACTTGAATCTGACCTCGCAAGTGGAAAAGTAATGTTTACATTGACAGATGATTGCCTGGACTATGGGTGGATGACTATGAGTCATCACACACTCACTTCACAGCTGTCTAAAGAGTGTACTTTTTTTCTTTAAGATGGCACTGGCTCCTGAGTAGAGCCATCTGGTGGTGGTACGTTTTATTCAACCAAATCAACTAACTAATAATCTCATGACATTTAGTCGACTCGTCTAAAAATTGCAAAAAGTTAAGTTTTGTGAGCTTGTAGATCTGCTGTTTTCACTAGTTTGGGTACCAGGCAAACAATTACTTTCTCTTTTGCCACTTGAGCTAAAACGCTTTCGGAATGCATATTTATAAAAGTCATTCATCCTGACAGGTTACATGATTTATCCCCCCTCCCCAATGCAACACAGTGATGGTATTTTACACACACACACAGACAAGTGCTTGACTTAAACATGGACAACGAGTCTTGCTCAAATGTAGAAATGAGATGGCATAGGTGTCTGAATCTAGAACTCGATATATATGTTTTTGATTTAGTTTGCAGCACTGCCCATCCCTACTCTCTTAACTCTCAACCTCCCCCCAGGCCCCCATGATGGGCGTGGGTAATGTGCTGCAAGCAGGGAACAGCTGATGGCCCAGGGCAACCTCACAGAGGAGGAGGAGAGGCATGGACCGACAGGCCCGGTACACGCGCACACACACACACACACACACACACACACGGACTGTTACCATGATTTTAGGCCTGAAAATGGAAATAAATCGCACTCGTAGGAACACTGAGCGGTGCAACTATGTAAGACATGACAAAGCCCCATACTACCCACACTATACCAGCACTATGGACCAAATGTTTTAATGTTTGGTTTCTCATAACGCCGCTCGTTCTTCACGAGTCATGGCGAGACTTAATTGTTACATTTACAAAGTGAACGTGCACATAAACGTTCATATTTCAAATTCAATTTCAAGTTCTCACCCCAGGGCCACGAATGTTAGGATTGAGCACGTGTGCGGGTTAGCACCCGTGCATTCAATATTCTACAATAAAAAGCATTTAATTCATGTGAACCAAAACAGTGGGAATTCAAGTTGACTTGATCGTCATGTGAACCATGGCTATAGTAATCAAACTGCTCGCTCGACATTTAATGTAGATGGCACAAGTCATGACATTTTCTATAGATAGCAGCATGTCAACCTATGGATATGTGTAAAAAAATGATATGTCCAGTTCTTAAACGCACACCCTACCCACCCACCCCTTTCTCCCCTCACTGTATATGTTTCTTTTCCTTTTTTTACCTCCTTTATGATGAATTCCCGTTCTATTCTTTGGCTTTATATAAGTGTCTATTTGTACGTCTCTAAATGTTTTGATGAATTGAACAAGGTGGACCATGGACCCTCTTGTAAACAAGTATAATGTTTTTTTGGGTCGTCCACTCACAGTTAAGTCTTTGTATCGAGTTGTGCTTGAATTGTACTGTAATTCTGCAAACTGTTAATAAATATTTCAATCAATCAAACAGACAGACAGACACTCACACTTCTCTCGTCTCTTTACAGGCGTACAGCAGGCATGTCCGAGTATCAGCCATCAAGTTGCGGTGATGTACACTGTGGTAATCTTTCTCAGTATCCAGTCTTACAGGTCAGTAATGGTTAAACAGGACACACTCCCAGTGTTGTACCATCAGTAATGCGTCAGTAATGAGTAATGAGTTATGATGAACTATGTATTATTTTGTATTGCTTGAGATGACATGATCAGACATTGCTTATACTGTAAGTGAGCTTCCATTTCATATCATAGGACTGTCTCCCACCTGGGTATGACTACCATGTTGTTACCTTGAGGAGCAATCTTCAGAAACGGACAACGCTGCATTTTGTGCTACATTACGGCTCCCATTGAAGACTGAACAAGAAGCTACACAGTGGATTCTGGAGACAAAGGACACCCCTGCGCTAGTCACATGGAGGGTCTACGCTGGCAGAAAAGCACTGGGCATACGGAATCTCTATAGCGTAATGAATATAATAGGTGTATACATTTACATATATGCTCTTTTCTCCATCTGTGGTGAAATTATGTTGATGAAATTATTAAATTTAAATGTTAAATAATCAAATACATCTATTTTCAGAAGGATTACAGATGTCAGCACAATGTTAGTTCTCAATGGAAGCTAGAAGACACAAAAAACACAAACTGTCCAGCTAAATTGAGCGTGATCATCAACACACGGTAAATTTGTTCACAGTATGTTCAAAGTGTTGTCATTTGAATTAAACTATTACATGTATTGTTGCTCACGTATCTTTCTGCTGCTTTTCGGTTACCCCATAGCTTAATTAACGGTTGCTGATTTTATTTATTTTCTTTTAACCCAAAATTTATGTAATCTATCTAGTGTTCTCTTGGACATAGAAATCTCTCTTGCACCTCCCTGAGTGTTTAGAATGATGTATATAACCATAACTAAATAACACCATCAGAAACATACATTTATTATTTTTAAAGTTAACCGTGAAGCCCATAAGTATATTCAGATTTGTTTTAATGGCTATCCGGTTAGCCATTGACATCCCTAAGTGTGTATCGTCTATTTTCAGCATAGAGGGAAGAAAGAGCAGACCACGTACCAAACAATGCATTGCACTGTGAGCTTGTAGATCTGTTGTCTTGGCTGAATGTTTATCAGAGCTTGTAGCTCGGCTATTTGGCCGAATGGTCACACTGAGGAGATGTTCTACACACAGCCAGCCAGAGGACAGTAGAAGGCCTCGTCTGTGATCAACAGGTACAGCATGTATTGATTGAAATGTTTATTTCACAGTATGTAGGTACATTTCAAACAAAAGTATACAGGTCAATACAAAATCTACTGCTACGACGATAAAACCAGAAAAAACACTTGTTTACATCAGTGTTGATTTCGTTGACTAAGACGAAAAATGTTCGTCGACTACCTTTTTTCACTGACTAAATGGAAACTAAATGAAAACTAAGCTATGATTACTAAAATTGATGACTAAATATACTAACAATTTTGTCAAGAGATAAAAACTAAACTTTAAAATGCTATAGGAAGAGATCCTTTACACTTGATTGCATGCTGAAAATAGCTGAGATCTACAAACTCGTGAGTCGCAGCACAACACGTGAGCTTGTAGATCAGCTATTTTCAGCAAGTGTAAAATCAGTCATTACGACGGCATCACGGCTCACCAAAGTACATTTTAGTCTACTAAATAAACTGGATTTAGTCGACTAAAACTAGACAAACATTCCAGGTGACTAAAATGTGCCTGAAACTAAATTAAAACTATTGAGAGAGTAAGAGACTTTGACTAAAACTAAAATCAAAATTTGCTGCCAAAAACAACACTGGTTAACATCAGTGGTCCATTGCAGCTGTCCGTAGGTGCTCTTTTTGAGAGCGGGTTTGAAGGAGTCTAGGGATTCACACCTAACTTTATATGGCATAGGAGTGAAATGCATCACAGTTTTACAAGTAAAAAAAATGGGTGAAGTTTGTTTTTGTGCATAGTTCCAACATTGTCTGTCTGTCCACCTATCATTAATTAATTCATTTAAATGAAACAATTATGAATAATTCATATATTTTTAATGCTTATGAATAAGATCCTTGACTATTTCTAGGCTATGTATTTTATGCATTACAATGTGTTGTTGCATAATGTAAATCACTGGATAAAGCCTGATAAATGGATTAATGCCTGATAAATGCCATTGTAATATAAACTACTAGTTGTAGTTGTATAGAATTTAATATTATACTAGTTTAATTCACAAACATTAATTTAAAGTTTGTAAATGCTGTCATTAAAATGATTTAATACTATAAAAAAATACTAAAATAGCTAACATTCATGGTCATAAGCTCATAAAACATAATGCATAGTGATTCCATGATTCATAATAAATTGAATCACGTGAGGTTAAAAATGTAAAAACATGATGTGATGATAACATTCTGAGGCAGAACAAAAGTTCCGTCTGTCAGTAACACACAGCTGATTGATTGATTGATTGATTGAACACAGCTGGTGCAAACATTTCGTCTCACTCAGGAATCTGTAGGCTACATTACTATAATATATTACTACATAGCCTACATAGTTACTGTACTTTACTATACACTGTATTGTTAGTGTTTAGTTGTTATTCATAACAATAATAGTTATTATATATCGCGGTGCTAACTGCTAAAGACGTGTGGCGGAAGGACAGACGCTCAGAGCGTATTTCCACAACGAGAGGCCAAACAGGTAATAATAATAACAATGGCGGTCAACGTAACGAGGTATTTATTTTAGAGTTCTCTGTGTTGTGTTTACTCTGAGGGACGAGTTCAGCTGCGCATTATACATGTTTATCAATTTACATTTTTCTACCGTAGGCCTATGCATATCAGTAATATTGGGCGCATTCTGAAATGAGCAACAATACAAACTAATAGCGAGTTAATGCTTTAGCTCCGAGAGGAGGGTCCGACTCGGGATATCCCTGACCAGGTAGAAATGGAGTCGAGCCATACTTAAAACATCAGGTTTTCACCCCAAGGTCTCTACAGAATGACATGGCATATTAATATTTATGGTGACAATCTCCCAGAACAGAGCCATGCCACCAAACATGAATGTTGAATATTGTAATTAAATTACTGTATGCAAAGTTAAATTGTATTAAATGTTTTACGAAGTCCAGACTGAATTTTAAGTAATAAGACTGTTTTTAAATTGGCTTGTTCTTGTAGTGTGGTAGCCTGAAACTCAGCCTGACTTTTAATTTCGTTTCACTCCATTATTCCTAAATCGCCTGAACATAATTTTTTAATGTGGCTAGCGATTCAGGGGCTGGAGCCAGGCTAGTAGTGTGGTACTTTCCTCCAGGAAATTACTCTGTACTCCTTTAAAACTTTAGAAATCCAGTTTCTATATTTGTATTGTCATTAAATGTTCTCATGCAAATGAACCTCAATGTAAACAAGTCTTTAATAATGCTTTTCTGCTTTATCAGAGCTTGTGTTGAACTGTGCTCTTTCTACAAACCTTTAGGCCAACACTTCACTCTAGTGGTTACTCAGAGTAATGACAGCTTACGCGTTTCACCAGGCAGAACAAATAATGTAATAAAATATAATTTAACAATCTAATATATTTATTAATAGAAAAACTAGTTATTAGATAATACAATAAATATATAAATAAATAAATACATATATAAAGACCAACATATTTGTGCCAGCATTGTGATTAGATTGATTTTATTTTCTAAACAGTCTACAAAGTAAGTTAAGCTAAAGTTGTCAAATAATTGTCTGAGCTTGTAGATCTGCTATTTTTGAAAAGTCAAGAAAATGTGGCACAGATCTTTGAATATATATTCTTTTAACTCATATCTTTTCTTCTGGGGGGTCCCTGGAACAACATCTTTTCAGATTGGGGTCGGCCGCCATCATTCTTTGTCCCGGCCTGCTGCCGCTCGCCGTCTACCACTTCAGAGTGACCGCGGTCAACCTGCCCACCTCTCTGACCCCGTGGTCTGCACTGACCCCATCGGTGACCTCTGACCCGTGGTCTGACTGCAGAGACCCCATCGGTAAGTCAGTCGACGCTCGTTAAATCGATAAATGACTAAATTGTTGAAGATGGAGTGTAAGTGATGTGTTGCGTGACTTATGTGATGTGTGACGGAGATAAAGTTGAAGCAGACAGTAGCCTAGTAGCTTTTTGTTGAACTGATTTTCAACTGATTTACTGACTGCAGAGCTGCCGTATGCTCATGTGCCCTCAGTGCTTACAATCAATCTTACGTCAAAGTTGTGATTTATGAAAACGTTATGTTTTTGATTGGAGCCTTTCACCCCCGCCCCCCCCCATGTTTTGTCTGCCAATATTGCTGATATAGTGAGGTGGCGATGCTTTGAAACGCTTTGGATTTGTTGCTGTGATTTTCTTTAACCCATTTAGGACTGGGCAGCTAAAATTAATCAAATATAATACGAAAACTATCTGTGGTTTTCACATAAGCCTGAGTAG